>NC_051441.1:6653394-6727309 GCF_001649575.2 Kryptolebias marmoratus | reverse complement strand
GGGTGGGGTGGGGGGAGGGGGGAGGGAACAGCAGAAAACACTGGGCACATTGTGTCTCTGCACTCCCCATTGTCTCTAAATGAGACAATAAACATAAAGGTGGCATCCACACACTCGGACTGGGACGCATACAAATGTGCAGTGCAAATGGATTCTCCAGGAGATGTCATTTTATTCGAATGGAGACAAAAAAAATATATCTAAGGTTTGACAACATTTAGATCAAAGAATTATTTAGAGAGGTCAACGTGTCAAAATGTGGACACAGAATTTGGATGAAGGATCAACGGCCGTTTGACAGCTGGATGTGATAAAAAGCCCCTGGGCATGTTTGGGAATCTGTCTCTGTGTATTTGTTCATCAGAGAAGCAGGTAGCTGCAGAAACTAATCGCTTTTATCTTCTCTTTGGATGTATTTGCACCTGCGCACACACAGCAAAATGTAGAATTGTAGTTTTTTAATAAAGATAATTAAAAAAAACGAAGCTCAATTCCAACAAGAGCGAATAAGATGGTTCATTATCATCTTGACAGAGTAAATCATCAACCAGAACCTCCCATTTCCTAAATCAATACCATGTGTAGGCATTTCTGAAGCTTTATTTATGAATCCACGACATCCACAGCTCACAACATGTCGTAATGCTTGGAGTATATATTAAAGAGATCTCTCATCTACTACCACACCAATTTTTTTTTAGCTCAATGTCTGTAAAATTATATAGTTATAGTTATAGCAATTTTTGTGTCTCATAAGCCAGTTGGCTGTAGTGGCCATCTTGAATTGGGCTGACTCCAAATACCAATCAGTTGTAGATGTTCATCTAATGATTACTTGCTGAGAGTTTCATTAAAATTGATCTTGTAGTTCATAAAACATTTTGCTAACAGACAAAACAGGGTTGACATCTTAGTTTAAAACAAAGTTTTAGGTAAAGATCTTGCACACTGTGTAGATCTTAGAGTATGTGTTGAGGAAGATCGTCAGCTACTACCACACCAAATTTTAGCTCAGTCTCTGTAAAACTGTATGAATTACAGCACTTTTTGTGTTTCGTAAGCCAGTTGGCTGTAGCCGCCATCTTGAATTTGATTGACTCCGAAATTTAATAAGTTGTAGATGTACATCCAATCATTGTTTTCTGAAAGTTTCATTAAAATGTATCCAGTGGTTCATGTGATATGTCACAACATGTCCATGTTGAATTGTCACTTTTAGATGTTTATGTAATGATTAATTTCTGAAAGTTTCATTCAGATTCATTCAATGATTCATGAGATATTTTGCTGAAGGGAAAGACAAACACACACACATAAGCAAAAAATGTTACTGCTCCACCTTGGCCTTTGGCAGCCGGCGATACAGAGCAGGACTCTGCCTTTGGATCCGCCGTAACGCGTCCTTTTACTTTTTTACAGCGGCGGGTCACAGGTGCCACAAAAATTAACCATCTTCTTTCCTCCACCGCAAACCAGTGCGAACATTTACCCTCTCACATACTGACATGCAATTCTGTGGATGCGTTCATCCGAGGCATTCAACTTGTGCACAAATGAAGAATAGACTCCTCTTCACAAGCAGAGGTGACTGCTGACCCAGTTTGAAGTTGGTAATGTGTGCCAAGGTCAGACACCCACAGCTTTTATTTGTTCACAAACATCCAGGAGGCATTCTTGACTCAGGTGAGCGTTCTGTTATGTGGTTTTGGTGCCTGTTCTTTTTTGATTCCGTATGTCTTTTTTGGTTTTCTGACACCTGTAGGTGTGTGTGTTATGTAAATAAAAAAAAAAAAAAGAAAAGAAAGTTTTTCTATACTGTAGATACCTGTATCTACTTTATTCCACTTGTAGAACTCACAGCCTGTGCTCTTGACACAATCCAGTTGTGATAAATAAATCTTTTTCGGTTCTTTCAATACAGTTTTATGTTAAATCTCCGAGTTATACAAATCTTTGCACGCGCTTGAATAAAATTATAGTTCTGTTTACCAAAAAGCATGAAAATCATACATTGTCTACAATTAATTCATGCTTCTCGGTTGGGTTTTGAAGACTTAATCTCCGCTTTACAGACTCACTCTAATGTTGAGGATGTCATTTGTAAATCTGACCCGATGAAAAGCCTTTGGAGTCTTTCAACAAAGGAAGGATGACAACTATCTCTGTTTCCTCTTTGCATACTAAATTATGAAGCAAGTGGTGTGGAGGCACTTCACTGCCACAACACTGCTCTCTGCTGGTAAATGAACCTCTCATTCTGAGCTGACCCTTGGGTGGCTGCTGGACCACAGGCTGCAGATTCTTATTGTTAAAGCAAAAAAAAAATTTAAAATAAAAACTGTGTGCTGGTAAAATGTAAAATGTAAAACCTTTCTATGGCACATGAGAATAAATTAAAGAAAAAAAACACCATTGAAGCAGTGTCACTAAATTCTGTTTCTTAGGGTGCAGTTTCTACAGTAAGACGTGTTTGTATTCTTCCCATATAGGCTTGTGAAACAAACCTTCCACCTTATGACTTGCAGATTTACAAACAGGTGCATTGCTTGTAGCTGCAGGGACTGCCAGGACATTTGGAGTAATATTATTTTGTTCAGCTGCTAAGGCTGCGTGCACAAGCTTACACACGTTCCTTGTCAAGAGCTTAGAAATTCCCACAGAGCCCCTGGAGCTGACCACCCACCTCTTTTTTGCCCTGTTAAAGAACCAAAGGGAAATCATATTTCAAGATGATACCCTCTCTCTTCATCCCCACCATGCTTATTACTGCATCCAAGAAAGATCAAAGCTTGCTAAACTACCCTCGGAGCTCGCAGCCCACTGAAGATTCTTCACAGTGCTGGAATAACGAGGTGAAGGCTGCCTCCACTTTTATGCTCACCTTGCTTAGCAAGTGACTCTTTTTTTTTTTGTCAGAAGTGAATTGGTTTTTTTTCACCAGAAGTACCATACTCCTCTTAGAAATGCACTGAGGGACGTTTAGAAGCATGGAATTATTCATGCTGGCAAACACATTGAGAGTCAATATTATCAGCCGCTGCCAGGGGCGAAGGCAGGGCGATCATGTTTTGCCCATGTCTGTGTGTCTGTGTGTGTGTTCAATTGTCTGTATCGTTAGCAAAGCAGCTCATGCACACTTTATACTCTGAGCTCCATTGCAGAAGTAAAACCTCAGGAGGTAATCACTGAATGTACATCTAGAACTGATCAGATTTCGGAGTCATCCCAATTCAAGATGGGTGCCACAGCTAATTGACATTAGCCAACACAAACATTGCTAGAACTCAGTCAATTTTACACATATTGAGCTGAAACCTGGTGTGGTAGTAGCTGAGAGTCATTCACAACTCATACTTTAGATGCGACTCATTGTGCAAGATTTTTGTTTGAAAGTTTAGTAATAACTGTTAGAGTCAATCCTGTTTGTCTGTTAGTAAAATATTTCATGAACCACTGGACACATTTTGCTGAAGCTTTGGGAAAGTAGTCACAGGATGTACATCTAAAACTTATTACCTTTAAGAGTCAATTTAAGTCAAGATGGTCACCACAGCTAAGTAACACAAAAATCGCTATAACTCAGTCAATTTCACAGCTAATGAGCTAAAAATCGATGTGGTACTAGCTGAGAGTTACCCTTAACCAATACTATGAGCTCTACACATTGTGCAACATTTTTGCCTAGGGCTTTGGCATTAACTATTGAAGTCAACACTGTCTGTCTGTTTGCAAATTATCTCATAAACCAGTGGAGGGAATTCAAAGAAACTTACTGAATTTAATCTTTAGATGTATGTCTACAGCTGATGGACATTTGGAGTCAACCCAAGTCAAGATTCCTGACACATCTAATCTACCTTTTCCAACATAAAGATGGATATAAATTATTCTAAATTGCATATTGAGGGAAAGCTTATGTGGTAGTGGCTAAGGGTCTTCCTCAACACATACTCCAAGCATTAACCCAGCTCGCGAGATGTGGCTGTGGCAGCCATCTTGAATTAAAACTCTGTCATGAGAGGCGGCGGGCGATGTGCATTCCTTCGAGGAATGCTAGATCTTTGATTACTTTTTTTCTTCTTTTGTGAGGTGAAGCCATGTATTTCCCCACTGTCTGCCATTGACTTATCAGTATTACCCAGCAATAATCAGATGTGACCAGTATCAAGTGCTGAGTGAGGCTCCAGACTAACTCCTCTCTGTCTGCCCTGAAACAGCTGTTTGAGCTCTAATTAAAGGGAAGTAGCAGGTGTCACCTGAGCCCCAACCGCAGGTCCACACCTGGTTGCATTAATTTGATCCAAAGTGGTTTTGACGGACTGCTTGCACTCTAGCGTCTCGTATTAAGCCACTGGAACGGAGCACCTGCTTGGAGCAAGCGGGCAGGAGCGCTCCACTACCATCACTCTGAAGGACGCAGAGCCTGCGAGCTCATGTCTCTGCTGCGACCCAGGGGACGGGCTCCATCTTCCCTGCCTCTGACTTACCAGAAACATCTGTAAGTGAGCGGCCCTGCGACGCTGACCTGTAGTCACACTGAGCCGAGGGCTCGCTGTGCATGAGATAATTGTCTGTGGAAACCTCCCCGAGGCTGTAAAAGCAGCTTGTTTCAGATCTCCTGATGATTTCACAGGACATTTAACTTTACACCTCTCATTTGTTACGTCTCTAGGGCATTTCCAAATATCCATTACCTGGTTCCCAAGGAATGTAGCAACCCTTAACTGCTGCTAGCTTTTATGTATGCATAAATTGGTGTGGCAATAAATGTGACACTGAATTTGAAGACACTGACGTGATGTTTGTTGGTGTGCAAGTTTGGGCAGACAGACGACCTTTGGAACTTGGTGACAGAAAAGCACGTTGTGTAATAGTAAGTATGCTGAGTCAGCATTCACGCTGCAAGTTTCTTCTGTACATTTGTTGGAATCAAACTACCTTTGGGTACATTGTGCTGTTTTAACCATTCATACTGTATAATAAAACCTTTGGCTCAATCGGGAATAGTGTGCTTTGACTTTTAGTATTTGTATTTTTTATGCTTTTTGAAATATTTAACTTTATTTACAAATATTTTTTACATAAAATTCATTGAGAACTCTTCAGTTCCTTTCAAAACATTGTTCTCTATAATCTAACTCAGCATTAGTTAGTTAGTGAGTTAGTCAAATTTCTTCTATCCCCACAGATGCCTTGCCATAAGCTCAGGTCCATGATGGACAGACAGTCTTCTATCCACCATCAGCCTGTTGGCATCAGCATACTTGCTCTATTTGTGTCTTTTTATGCCCATTATAGCTTTTAGCTATGGTTTTGATTATTTTAGCTTTTGTTCTGCTTGTTTCAATCAGTTAACATTTCGTTCTTCAACAATTCATTCTTTTTTCAGCAAAGTTATTCAGCCTTCATGCTGCATTTTTGCACAAAATGCATTTTCTCCAGTTACAGATGTGATATTGTGCTGTCTGTGCGACACGTCATTTGCCCAGTGAAATTTACATGATGTGAGGATGAAGCAGCAGCGGTTCAAATGGTAACCAGTTCAGGTCACGTTGCACTCTCTGTGGCAACAGTTTCTCTGTGGATTTGACAATACATTAATTTCATGAGTCAACAGGCTACGACTGGCAGTTTGTGTCAAGCTAAACAGTGTTTAATTGGATTCTGATCCATGGCAACGCCACCAGAGGCTTGTTTCCATCTTTTATTTCAGCGGCACCTAGAGCATAATGGTAGTGATTACATCCCTCCTGTGGTGTCCCGGTGGTTGTACCCTCGTGGGCCCCTGGGTGGGTGCTGCTGACAGTCATGGCCTGCTGCCCTGTTTGAATGCTGGCAAACCCTGAGCAGCAGCTGCTGAGGATTTTTAGTTACAGCACTGCTGAGATGAACTCAGGTTTAAAAGGAATTATGACAAAAAGTAAATGAATTTTTTTTTTTGCTGCTGAGATTCCAAACTGTGTGCAGAGAGAAAAAAATCTATTTGAAGAGGCATAAAATTAAAACAGTTTACCTCAAGGTGAATTTAAATTACCAAAGCTGCTTTTCTGAGAATGCTTATAAAACTTAGTTATTTCACATTTGATAGAAACACCTTCCAGTGTAATTAACTTTGTTCTAATAGGACTAAATGTTCCTTGAGTCAGACCGTTTAAAAGGGCCGTTGCGGCTAATCAACGTTTTTCTAAACAAAAATGGGTACGCATCAGGGAATTTTACAAATACTGAGTTGAGATTTGGTGTGAAAGTAATCACACTACACATAATTCAAGAGCTAACAGATCTTGCAAGATATCGCAATATCAGGTGAGATTGCATATAATGCTATAACTCCATCACTTATCAGCAAAGGATGATCTAACTCTTAAACACTGGAATGAAAGGTGGTGGGTGATATGCATTTTTCTTTTAAAGAATGCTTAAGCTTTTAATTAAAACAGTGCTATAGGACAGCAAAAGGATGCTCCTAAAAAGTACATTCATGATGTTACTATCCACCAAACTAAACTATCTTGTGTTTTTTTTTCCACTGGGGCTCATGTGCTGTAATTTATCTTGCTGCAGTCACTTCTAGTAAATGCTTCTATTTTTCTTGTTTTCCTATTATTTAATTCTCATTTTGAAAAAAAAAGATGCTACTATATCTTAAAATGAAATCCTGATTTGTCCGAGTGACACCGGCAAACAAGGCCCTGGAAGGAACGGTGATCTCCCTCTCCTACGCAGGAGAAAGGTTTTCTGACCTCTGCACACAAAGTCTGTCCTGACAGCGCAGGGAGGAACTGTGTTGCCAGACTTGTGACCTTCAGCGCAGCCCCACACCGGCTTACAACCACAGAGTTGGACACGTGTGAATAATACATCAGTCTCTCCTGCTGGGACCACTGTGAGCGCTCACACAAGCAGAGGTGCACAAACACAGCACTCACATCATGTTGTGAGGTTTGTCTCCCTGAGATTCCCATACAATATAATGAAGACAGTGTGTCTCACCAACTGTGGGCTGGTGTTTCACATTGTACATTACAAACACTGGCACCAGCAACCTTTTTTTTTTTTTTTGGGCTGAAATACAGGCAGAAATAGATATTTCTGACACTTTATGTGCAAGGATTTCTCCTTAATATAGTTGTTTGTATACCTTAGCAAATACTGAATGCTTTTCTTTATCTTTTTATATTATATTTGTATTTTTTCATTATTATTTTTATGTATTCATTCCAATAATAGCAGCAAACTATTGCAAAAAGAACATGGTGCTATTTTGGCCATCACAATAATTTCCTGCCACCATGAAAGTAAGTGAACAATAGATCGAGTCACAAGGATTCTGCTGTTTACACAGGGAGAGTGAATAGAAATGTTTGAACCATCTTAAAATCCCCTGTGATTTCTGGAAAGGCGGCATGTCTCTTGTTTCCTTCTGCTTTACATACAAGAACAGCTCTGTGCTTTCCACTGAGATTATTTGAATTTCACAGAGTGTTTGACATTTGATAATAGTGCAGAGAGTTGCTATATTCTAGACTTCCACTGGCGACATTTTTTTTCTATCATGTTTGTTCAAGCTAGCTTCCTGGAAAAAAAAGTGCAGATGAATATAAAAAAGCCCAAAAGTCTGTGTGTGACATCAAAAAGACAAACCAGATTATTGTTTTAGCTTCATACAAAGCCCTTGTGGAATAGGTGTATTTACACTTCACAACATGAGCAGGAGGAGCTTTAAAAATGAGGAAAATAAATGTTTGTATAGCAGTTCTGCTATCATTTACCATGACAGGAGCTGTCTCAAAGCAACGCAGTGATCAGACAGTCTGGTCCACCTGCTGAAACAGATGTATAAGTGTGAACAGGTACATTAATGAAGCTGTACTGCTTTGTTTAAATCGCCTTGCTCAGCTTCACTTATTTAATCATTTGAAAACAGAGAGCTCGGATGAGCGATGAACAGACTTCTGAGCTGCTGCAAGACTAAGACGCTGTGGACAAATGTAACTGTGTGGGAGTGTGAATGTGGTAGAGTGTATAGATAGTAGGAAACAGCCCACACATGACAAACAAGTGTCTGTTTGTATTCATTTTGTAGTTTTCCTGGTGGAGGGAAGGCTTCCTGCAGTCTAATCATGCAACAAGATGCCCTGCAATAGAGTGCCAGACTGGCTTTACACACATTACTTTATCTGTTGCTCTTCAGAGTACAGTGTGTTCAGATGTTAGTACCCTCTGCTGGACCAGATAGTGAATTCATATCAAGTTTCTTCTACTTAAATAAAAGAAATGAAAAGAGATCACCATAGCACTATTTAAACTATATTATGTAATTAATCAACTCGATTTTGTTTTGTTTTGGGAATTTTTCCACAGTTTTGACAACCGCAACAGTGATGTGGAACTAATGTTTTCCACTGTTCCAGTTGCCGCCCGGTGTGTTTTTGTTGCCGCACTGTTAGCTTACTTGTAGCACTCGAGTTAATATTGTACAAATTCATTAAGATTAACGGTGGAAATGGGGCTATAAAAGGTGAGTTAACATTTTTATCTGTTTTTATATTAAACATTTTTAACAAGAGTTTATTTTAAGACCCACTGTTGGCAAACTACACCGATATTACTGAACGTTATTTTCAAAATTAATTAAACTAAATGTTTTCAAGCGTTAGCTAATTGTAAACACTTTATTTTTTATATGTTGTAGATATTTTGGGTTCTTGCTGAAGCATAACTTGGACATAAAAAAATAATAATTGCAGGTGAGTCTTTCTCTGCCCCTGCTTTTGGGTTACATATTGATTTTTGCACAACATAAGTTTTCAGTGCTAATGTGTTATGTTTAAAAGACGAAGCAAAAGCTAATCTAGTGGTGATTTACAAACGTATTTGAGTCAATAAAAAATTACCTAGATAAGTTTGAAAAACTATAATTTTCCAAACATCCCGAATAACTTCTTCTCCTTCCTCTTTATTCCTTTTGGCTCAAGTGTGTTCATTTAATGGGGCTCTATAAACATTTGATAACTGCTGCAGGGCTATATCATCCATATCCATTTTTAATTTTTTTTTTTTTTTTTTTACTGTATTTTATTATCTTTTTTATTATCTTATTTTTGTTTTCTTCACACTATGGACCTATTTTGCGTCTTTAATAAAAAGTTGATTCATCCTTTTAGACGTGATATATTGAGTACAACCCTTATTTTGGTAAACTCGGCCTGTTTTTGCATTCACGTGGCTGGGATTCTGTATAAAAAATGAATCAGGTGCTCAGAGTTGGCTGCCTCCTCCATTGGCAGTATCTCCGGCAGAACAAAGCGTCCAAACATGGATGGAATCACACAAAGGCAGAGCTGGCGCATCCAGAAATCGTGCAACAAACTGTCATCATTGTGCATGTGTCACACGAACAGTTCTGGCTCAGGATGCCCTCACCACTGTTTGGTGTTTGCCAGTTTGGAAATTAGGAGCATACTTCCTTTTTCCCCTGCAGCAGAGATTGATGAAATAAACAAGTATCCTGTGTATGTGTGTGATTATGGTGGGTACTTATTGTGACACTGATGGGCCCACGACCAGCCAAGCGTACGTGTGATTACATTCCAGCCCTTGTCTCTGTTATATTTAGCTTCTTTTTTTTTTCCAATTTAAACTGCTTCTTCACAGCGTAGGTCTAACTTTAGTTTAGATTACTTGTTCTTCATCATTGTTGTTTCAGTCTGAACTAGTGTGGAGCTTTTAATTATCTTTGTTTTCTGTCCCGCAGAACACAGAGAACCATTTTCTTCAATGGCGTCTTTGTGGTCAAAAATCTCAGCTGCCCTTCCAGTTAATGAAGAACAGTTTCCACTGCAGTTCAGTGACAAAGTGGAGTTAAGTGTGTTGGAAATGCTGAAGAGGTCCAGACAGCAGCTGTACAGCAACACAGCAAGTGCCAGCCGAGCGCTTAATGCTCAAATCATTTTGGACATTTCGTGGGAGAGACTCAACACTGGGACGTGGCGCCATGTGGACAAAGACTGGAGGCGAGTTTACTCCTACGGCTGCCTGTTCAAAGTGGCTGCACTATGTGGAGAAAAGCCCTCGGAGGATGAGATCCTGCAGGCTGTCAGGACTTGTGACATGGGCTTACTCGTGGGCGCAGCCATCATGGACAACATACTTCAGGCTTTTGTTCGGATTCTGCAAAGTGAAATGAGAAGCAGTGCTGAAGAAGAGGATAAAAGTGAACATGTTGAGGCAAAGGTTGGTTAGTTGCTTTGTTTTATCCCCAGTTATTTATTTTTCACATATTACTAATATTTCTCTTCAAATATCATCAGATGTTTTCAGTCTTGAAATCGCTCTCTTGTTAAATTTCCCGTCATTTAAAGTTGTCTTTGTGGCAGAGGACATTGCAGAATGAACTAAAGGAGAGATTTTATTGCTCACAGACAACAATCTTTTTTGCCCGTGTTTGTGTGTCTGTCTGTTAGCAAAATATCTCATGAACCACTGGCTGAATTTTAATGAAACTTTCAGAAAGTAATCATGGCGCGTGCAGCTTCAACTGATCCACTTTTGGAGTCAACTCAATTCAGAATGGCCACCACTGCTAACTGACATTAGCCAACACTAAAATGGCTTTAACTCAGTCAGTCAGACATTGAGCTAAAATTCGATCTGGTAGTAGCTGAGATTCATTCATAGCACCCGCTCCTGAGCATGGCAACTTAGGATATGTCATGCTAAAACACTGTCATTTCTCTTCACAAGATAATTTAAGTCTTAAACTCTGGTATGAAAGGTGGCGGGTAATATTCATTTTTTAAAAGAATGCTAAGCCTTTAATTTATAAAATAATTTCCCGTTTTGCCTTTCATCTCGGTGCACCTCATCAGATACCACTGAAGATAAAGTGGCACACATTCTCAAAGGTCACATCACTTTGTTTTGACCAGCCTCAGCTGACTTTTTTTTTTTCTTCCTTCTTGATTGCACATTTTCATCCCCTGCCTTGAAAAATGTCAACTTAAAACTGTTAAAACATCCAAAATACCTCTGAGTAATTGCTTTTAGAGCAGGACTGAAGCAGCTATTTATCATTATTTTGGATCTGCTGCTTATTTTTTTCATCTTAATGAGATCTATAAAATATCAGAAATATGTGAGTAATGACAGTCACCACCTCCTGCTTCCAAAGGTGTTTCTCTTAAAATGAAAATTACTCTTATCTTTTCAACAACAGTTATTTAATTTTTAAAAGCCTAGACAATTGTTTAATCAACAAAACCTTTTTTCGAATTTCACAAATTTATGGTCACAAACACATACAGTAGGGTTTTTTTGGTGACTGCTGCCTTCTGATGATTAAAGTGACATCTTTTCACATTTCTTTCTGCCGTCATTAACAGAGAAGAAAGATTGTGAGCCCACATGTGCCTTTAATCAAAGAAGAGTCGGCAGTTCCCAGAATTAAGTGTCCTTCACTGGAAAGCTTCAATACAAACTACTTGCTTCCTCTCAAGCCGGTGATTTTAGAAGGCATAATCGACCACTGGCCCGCCCTCAGCAACCATCTCTGGAGGTTTGTCTGCTTATGTTCACTTCAGCCATGTAATCAGACTGATCTACTCTTGTGACAATAGCTAAGTGCACTTTCCCTGCTGAGAGGACAGGAAGGCTGGAGGACTCTCATACAGAGGGACAGCTGACACGTAACATACAGATTTTCACAGTTACTAGAATTTACAATCTAAGTTTTGGGTTTATTTTCCCCAAAAAATGAAAGTAGAACATATAAACTGAGCACTGCCAAACAGACGTAATTCCTCCCTTTTAATTGAATAAACCCTCCTAGTTTAACAGTAGCATTCAGTGTCCTCCCTCACAAAGCTCTTGGCTTCTGATTCACATCCAGAAGTGCCTGTTGAACATATTTTTGTGCACTGCTCAAACCTGGTTGTGTCTTGTCTTAGTAATTGTCTTCTTCGTGTGAAGCATAGAGTACCTGAGGTCTGTGGCCGGCTGTCGGACCGTTCCTGTAGAGGTGGGATCCAGGTACACAGACGAGGACTGGTCACAAACGCTGCTAACGGTCAACGAGTTCATTGACAGATACATTTTGGATAAAGTGAGTGTCTTTATCAGGTCTTTAGGCTGTAATTGTAATTCCTATCGGATTTCTAACAGTGCAGGTTTGTTTTGCAGGTCCAGGTCTCTGAAAATGCAGAGAAAGCTTTAGGTTATCTTGCTCAGCACCAGCTTTTTGATCAGGTACACTTTTTTTTTTTATTACATAAAATTCTCTTGGCTTCAGTGGGTTATGTGTCGCCTCACAGTTCTCAGACGTATACAGACTCCGTGTCGCGACCAAAGGGAGTCCGTTTTGTTAGCACACCGCTGAAACACCTGAAACGTCCTTTCTGTGGTTCAGATGTTTGACTTAAAAACATAATCATTAAAAATGCATTTTCTCAGTCACTGCCTTGTGGCTGGTTTGCCTCCACTCCCCCCATAAGAAAAATGTGAGGCTACATTTTTAATAAAATAGCTGACTAATCACAGCACACTGTATGTCTGCAGAGAGACGAAGTAAAGAGTGTTTCAGAGGCAAATAGGTGCTGCAGCAATGTCGAAAAATAAAATAAGCCATTTATTAAACATTAAAATGTGAAAGTAATTAAGGAGACCTTCAAAACAAAATAATAATGATAAAAAATATTTAAATGTACATTTTTGCAGTAATTCTGTAATAGAATTTAGATTACTGTTTGGATTATTCTTTGTAAGACATTACCCAACTAAATAAATACATTTAATGCTTTTATTAGATTTTTTTTAACTTAATGAATATTTTAGGAAAAATTATGTGATTCTAAATATATATATGCACCACTATTCCTATGCTGTTGTTGTTTTTAATAAAATGAAAGTATACGTTGTCCAGACATTGTATTGGTACTGTATAAAATGAATATTTAACACGTGAAACATACAGTATCCATAAAATGATTTTAAAAGTTGACGTGCAGTGGAGTATTTAACACGCAGGGTTTAAATGAATAAACTTCGTCAGTCCCAAAGGAAAAGTAATTATGTTACAAGTGTGTTATGTGCAGGAGAGAGATGAGCTTAAATTTGATATTGCACAGTAGAATGAGAAATTGCACTTGGTTATTGCATTGTGTAATAGTTAATGCACAGAAACAGCACGCACTAGTAAGCAGCCCCAACATTGTGCAGAATGATCTAAAAGTTCCACAAAGTTGAATCTGGAGCTGCAGACTCCCTCGACTAACAAAATTCAAATTTAATGCCTGAAGAAAAGGTCAAGTTGGTAGAAATTTAGGAAAACTGAGAGACTGTGACATTAAATGGCTCTAAAAACATAATTAATACATAATCAAGTCTGCAATCACGTCAGTGGCTTTGGGGCTAGGTAGTGATATTCAAATAAAAATAAAAAAGGTGGCACTACGGTGAACGAAAAGTCAGGGATGAGCAACAGAACCGTCAGGTTACACATCTGCAATAAACTTACATAACAAGCTGAACAATAACTGCTAGCATCGTTTTAGTCTGAAACAAAAAAAGAGCTGACTCACACAATTAATGCTAAAAAGAACAGGCCAAAGATTAGAGTTTAATATCTTTACTTACTATTGTTTTGATCCAGCACTCTTTCTAGAGACTTTAGAGAGTCATATTTTTTGTCTGTTTATTGTTCTAGTTATGAAAAAAAACAAATTCTAGTCAGTAAAATCAGATTAAACTGTTGTTTTGTTTGTTTTATATTCCCATAAGATACCAGAGCTAAAGGAAGACATCTGCATCCCGGATTATTGCTGTCTTGGAGAAGGAGAGGAGGATGACATCACTGTGAACGCGTGGTTTGGACCCACAGGCACAGTGTCTCCTCTTCACCAGGATCCTCAGCAGAACTTCCTAGCTCAGGTGACAACAGCAGCGCTGCTTTATGCTTTACCAACCTGTCAGAACAATTTGTCCTGAGATCACAGTTTGTTAACCACATGGGGATTCTGCTGGCATACAAAGGTGGTGGGAAGCAAATACATCCGCCTGTACTCCCCAGAGGACACAGACAAGCTCTACCCTCATCAATCACAGCTTCTCTACAATACCAGTCAGGTGAGCTCGACAGTTCACAGAGAAAGAGCGTGTGTTAAATCAGTTTTTAAAAAAAAAAAAAAGCCCCGGTTTTCAGTTCTGAACCGTCCCGTGCAGGTGGAGGTGGAGAACCCAGATGCTGAACGCTTCCCTGAGTTTGTCAAGGCTCCGTATCTGGAATGTGTCTTACAGCCTGGAGACGTGCTGTTCATCCCCGTCAAACACTGGCATTACGTCCGATCGTTAGAAGTCAGCTTCTCCGTCAGCTTCTGGTGGTCGTGATGTCATATTTATGATTAAAGGTCCAGCATTCTTAGAAGGAAGACACATCGCTCGCCTTTCGTGTCAGAGTTTTAGACTGAGATTATCTTATGATGAGAAATGATGGAGCTGCAGCCATTTTTGGTCAAACCTTGAAAATACGTGCAGTCTCATTTGAGGTTTGGAAAGTTTCATTAGAATCCGTTCAGCGGTTCATTAGACATTTTGCTAACAGTACAGACAAACAAACACGGGAAAGAAACATTGCTCTGCTCTTATTGTGCTCTCAGCTGCTGTGGAATTAAATCAATCAAGCGTTTTACCTTATGTGAAGCTAATTGTCATAAATAATAAAAGGAAACACTGATCACACGAAGCTTTGACTCATAAGCACACGCTGCTGGATGATTGGTTTCATTTAGCTGCTGATGAGTGAAACAACATCCATTGTGTGAAAGGCTAAACGCCTCACAAACCGAACAAAACAACATAGCTGTTAGTCATCTGAATTAATATTTTACTCTTTGGAAATTGGCTTATTTAATTGTCTCCTCGCCCTTATTCACACAAACATCCTACGACGTGTGATTTCCATAATTCCGGAAAATGAGACAAGTCCTCAAATTTAATAACTGAGTGAGCTGCAGGTACAGAAATGTACTAACAATTGTAACTCTTTGAATAAACTGACAGTCTGAAGCAATCAGGCAGGTCACAAAAGAAATGTATTATATTAAATAAACTAAACCCCAGGGCATACGCAAGGCTTTGAAATTAAAACAGCCTCTCTGGATAAACGTCTTAACAGTAAGACTCCCGTCTGGTACAAAAAGACACAATAACTGATGACAGAGACGGCGGCGTGTTTCGGGCCCCCGCCGTGTAACCTGTAGGTCCGTTTCAGTCAAACCTGCTTATGTCAACTATGATGCGAGGGTGTGATAAAATTAGGCAGATCGGCCCTGATGTGTGCGTTTTTATCTGCTTGTCAGCCTAAATGTGCGCTCGGCTGAAGTGGCGCTTTGGGAAATCAACGGCTGCGGCAGCCAGGTGGAGCTGAACAGTAGCAGGAATACTAAAGTAAAACAACAGCTCAATAAACACAAGATTTATACCCAGTTTTAGGATAATAAATGTCTGCTTCGTTTGACTTCCCCAAACACGCGCGGAATTAAGTTTTAAACGAAGATCATCTGATGATGAGATTGTAGCTGTTTTGGTCGAACCTTGTAAATGATGTGTGTGTGTGTGTGTGTGTGTGTGTGTGATGTCACAGAGTTTGCAGGATCACACATGATCTGCTAGCCCTCAGAGTATGTGTTAAAAATGACTCCCAGCTACTACCACTCCAAGTTTATCTCAATATGTGTGAAACTGACTGAGTCATGAGCTGGGCTGACTCCAGCTGTACAAACGCAGAGTTTCCTTATAATCCGTTTGATTTCATGAGGTATTCTGCTAGCTCTACAGACGAATGAACTCAGACAAGAGTGAAAACATTTTCACCTTTGGTGAGGAGCAATGAACCTTAATGAAACCCTTGAGAACTTTAGCATTTAACAATGTGACTCTTCCATCCCTGTTTCCTCATCTTTATAGTTTATAGCAAAAGGAACTCATGCATTAATCATGCCAGTGTTCAGGTAATAGACTTATCCAAACCTAGTTATGTCCCTTACAAGGTTATCTCCCCAAACTAATAAGATGAATCATACCAGGATTTAAACTTGAGGGTAAATTGTGTAGACTTTCATCAGCCCCTCGATGCTTTGTTGATATCAAATAAGTGGCTTAAATTTTCACCAACCTGTTTACTCTCATTATAATGTGATCAATAGTCAATTACTGATTAAGTAATGCAGGACCTCAGGGGTGCAACCTTTTCCTTTAAACTTAGCCCTTTTATTCCTTTCTTTTTGGATTAATAGCACGATTGATTTTTATTCTAAGTAAATCTGACAAATCAGGGTTAAACTCAGTCAGTTTATTGAGAGACTATAACATCTGGATGCACAGGTTTCTGTAAAAAAAACAAGTCTGTGGAGATACACCACAAATATTGTGATTATCCAGATAAATCAGAACAACTTTAGCCAAAAATTACAAAAATGAGCAAAATAATAAGGACACAAACTTAAGCAGGCCTATTACAGTTTAGACAAAAATGCATAAAAAAATATTCACCAAAGATTTACTAAATAGAACATTAACATTTGTATGCAAAATGTACAAAAACAACAGAGAGTAGTGATTATTAGACATTAATTAGTATCATTTATACTTATAATTAAAAGCCTAGCATTCCTTGCCCACCGCCTTTCATGCCAGTGTTTAGAGTGATGTTATGTTGAGAAATGATGAAATTGTAGCCATTTTGGTCAAACTTTGAAAAGAATAAGCGCAATATTACGACCAATCAAGCTCCGAATATGTATTGGGAATGCCTCTCATCTGTAAAACTGGCAGTTAAAGCCATTTTTGTGCTTTTAAGGTCGGTTGGCTGTGGCATCCATCTTGAATCTGGTAGACTCCAAACAGACTGATGTGTTCATCATCAGATGACCATCCGAAGATTAGATTGCTTTCTGCAAGTTTCATTAAAACCCGTCCAGTGGTTCAAGAGATGTTTTAGTATCAGACACAAACAATATCTTCTGCCTTTGGCTTTTCGGCAGATAACAAGCTTTTAAATTTCTAAAATGAACAAATTAGCAACATAAAATATCTTCAACAGCATTAGTGTTGGAACAAACCTGAGCTGGAAGTCGGTGGTTAGTTAGACCTCGGAGTCCGACTAAACACAGTGCAACTGTTTAGTGGAAAATCCAGCAGGTTAAAGATTAACCATCACTGTGCAGAGTCAAGTTAAAAGGACTGGAAGTCTGCAAAACACTATCTGTGCCTTGATAACCATCTAAAACTACCCTGCTGTACTATTCTGGGAACATCATTATCGACATGTGCAAGACTTCCAGTGCACCAGCAAAACACATTAAATTATTCCCAAACTTCTTCCCAAAACACAGCGGCTACTTAATGAGCGTGTGCGCTTTTTAATCTTCCAGCAAGTCTGCAGGCAGGTCCTGCATCTTCTCCACGATGAAGAAGCAGAGGGTTCCAGTAAAGCCCAGGATGACCAGAAGCAGGAGCTGCCACATCAGCAGGAGGTAACCGCTGTAGAAGAACGCCACCGCCGCGCTGACAGACTAACGAGGGACACACAAATTTTTACTCTGATTAGGAGGAGAAAAGGGTTCCAACGCGCTGCAAACACTGATGCATCTTAGACGTAAGCTACGGGGAGTGACCGTCCCATAGCATTACTTCATCGTGGCGAAAAATAAAGTCATAGCTTCAATTTTGTTTTTCCATTTATCGTTTTGCATACAAAAAGAGTTAAAAGTGTGGAAAAGTTTAATAACAGACAAAGCGAAAGGCGTCTTTTAATATTTATAGTGCAAGTTAAAGATATCATATTCTGATGGGTGCAAAGTTTGTCAACTCTGCAGTAAAAAACAAGCAAAAAAAAGAGGAGAACAGTCGAAGATGTGCCTTTCTGCCACTTTGTATTCCTATTAATGAGCCTTCTAGTGAATTTATTTCACACTTGACAGGACAGCGTTTTGACTGAGCTTTGCTCGGCTCTGCTAACAATGTCTGGGAATAGACAATTGAGGATTACCTGGATGAATTTGAAGATGGCAAAAGCCGCCACGCTTTGCTCGGCATAAACATGACCCAGGATGCTGTAGAGCTGCGTGTTGAAACAACTGTCTCCGAGTCCGAGCAGGAAGCTGCACAACAGGGCGATGGAAACGCTGAGAGAGAAACACGGGTCGTATTAAAACATGACAGGATGCTCTAACTCGTGTGGTAAATCGTAAAATAAGTCAAAAACCTAGCATTCCTTCCGCCTTTCGTGCCGGGGTTTTAAATATCCTGGATAATATGCTGAGAAATGAAAGTGTTGTAGCTGTTTTGGTCGAGCTCTTGTGCTCAAGAGAATGTGTTTGGATTGATGCTCAGCTACTACCACATCAAATTTCTGTTAGATTCACTACATTATAGCCAGTTTTGTGTTGACTAATGTCGAGTAGCTGTGGCAGCCATCTTTAATTAGATTTACTCCAAAGTTGCATTTAGGTTTGTCCATTAGTTCATAAGATTATTTGCTAAAAGACACAAACATACTTGTCCACCTTGGCCTTACGGCGGCAGGTGACGATGACCCACCTCGGCGTTAGATACGGGTTCTTTTGAGTGGTGGATTCAAAGACGACGGGGGCGTCGTCTGGGATGTTCAGAAAGATCAAGTAGGACGCGATGAAATGGACGACCATTCCCAGGAAGACCACGGAGGTCCGTCTGAAGCGGCTGTTCTTACACAGCAGTCCAAACAAACCTCCACCTGAGGGGACACAGCAGCTTCTGGGTGAATCCGAAGACCCTTAAATCACCCAAACGTGTTTCGTGTAAGGAAAGTAAACCCACCTACTATTTCTCCAATGCCTACCACGATCCCAGAGATCCCAATCAAGCCTTTGGCTGCTTTTCCAAAGTGTGTAGTCGCGCCGATGCACGTCCCATACACACCGCTGTAGAACGATAGCTCGAGGCCTGGGGGAAAGAGAAGATGTGCCGTACTGTAGCTGCAAGCCTTTTTTTTTTCTTTTTTTACCAGAGGCTGAAAGATTTAGCACATTAATGCCTTACCGCTGTATGCCATGCAGGGACTCAGGAGCACGATCGTTTTAGTCCTCAGCAGCTGCAGGATTGTTTCTGGAAGGGAGGAGACGCAACACGCTGATCTGAATTGCTAATAACAGCATAATTCTTGAACTAATACACCTTCTTTACGGCTGTATTAAGCTCAGATAAAAATGCAGAGGTTAAGGCCCGATTTTCCTCTGACAATTAAAGTTCAATGCTGGTGGAATATGGGAAAATACTCTTCTAGCAATAAGCCAAAAAGCCACATTTAAATGCAGATTGAAAAGCACCCAGGAGAGATTTTCATTCAGGCTGTTAGAGAAATTCGGGTTTTTAAAGCACAAATCCCACCGGATTTGTTTATATATGCCTCGATGCCCTTTCTCAACATGAATCGGCGTGCATCTTTGATAAACCTGATATCTTTCAGGGAGGTGCACACAACACACACGCACACACACAGACACACACAAGACAAAGAGCAATCAGATCATCCAAACAACCCGGGGCAAGTGCTCAA
Organism: Kryptolebias marmoratus; assembly: GCF_001649575.2. Classification (NCBI taxonomy): domain Eukaryota; kingdom Metazoa; phylum Chordata; class Actinopteri; order Cyprinodontiformes; family Rivulidae; genus Kryptolebias; species Kryptolebias marmoratus. The sequence continues at coordinate 6,707,718 of NC_051441.1, read as the reverse complement.
AGCAGGAGCGACTGCAGCCGAGTTTCCAGATGACAAACACAAGAGATAATCTGAGATAAACTTGCGCTAAGACACTTTCTGTGTACTCTGTCGTGACGCCGAAAGATTTTTATCCACATAAAAGTAAATTTCACTTGAAGAAAAACAAAATTGCCTGCGACTGAGACTAGGAGTAATTGAATGGGGGGGATGGGGGGAGTAAATATCCAGGATAGAAAGGAAAAAACAACCTATTTTGGCTTTCTCAGGCTTCTAGTAGTTTCAAATCAACTATGAAAAACTCTCAGGTGGATAAAACTTGGTTTGGTGACATTGTACGTCTCGTTTTTCACCAAAACAAGCAGCCCGCAGCTCAGCAGAGTTGATTTGGTTTTCAGCTTTGATCCAGACAAAACAACAGATGCCAGCTGGACGGGTAGCAAATCTCGTGTAGATCTATTTTCCTTCGTCTCATAATGAATATAAGTAACATCGTTTATAGGCTGGCTTTTCCTCAGCTGCCATTATTGGCTCCAAACTGCTTTTTTAGACTACACTTTGAATCTCTTTTGTCCACAGGAATCAGTCCCTAAATAAATTACTTGATTTGTGGGACATTTTTCTTACGCACACACACACACACACTGACAAAAACATTATCTTCCACCACCAAAGGCAGGCAATCCTAACTGGACATTTGCTGTTCCAGTTAGGATCCAAATCATCACGCTAATTATAGTAATTCAGTGTTTGTTATCAATCAAGCATCATATCTTTTTATTTTCATTAGAATTATGCAGTTATGAGTTTCCATTTTGAAGTAATGTTTGTTTTCTGTTAGAAGCAGCACAAAGCTTTACTGGGCTTTGCATGGGAATAAGAAAATTACTTCAATTATATTTAGTATGGAACAAACTTCTTCTTGTCATCTTTCCCATACAGCACACTGTCAGACTTCATTGTGTGCTCAGATTTAAATACAAATTATTCCTATAAACTCCAGTAACGGCGTGTTTTTTGTGGTATTTCAAAGAAAAACTTACTGATTTCGGACTTGGTGTCCTGTAAAGCAGCACTCGCTCTGTTCTTGTACCTAAACAACAGAACAAACAACATTAACCCCAAATGCTCTCAAAACCATCAGCAGAAAGAAACACAGAAGAGTGTTGGAGGGTTTCTGCCTGCAGGACTCCTTGTTATTCTGTTGGAGTCACTGTTTAGGCTCAAAGTCGGCCAGTAAGCCAAGGATCAACACAAAATGTGGCCACAAGACAGAAGCAGATGGAGATCATTTTGTTCAAGTCAGCATGCTAACAGCATTTCACTCACTTCAGCCTCTTTATATTTTCTTCTACAACATTTTGATTATATATTTCTCCCGTGACTTTCAGTTGCCTTTGACAAAAACGGCATTTTCCATCCCGTGATTCGACATAAACTTTGTCCAGATCCGTGAAAACGAAGACGTCTGAGGGTCGTTCATGGTTCTTCTCAAAGACTCTCCTCCATCCGAGCCGCTCCACATCTGCCTGATTGCTGCCTACTCTTGTGAAGTGTTATGATCAGGCTTGACTCGTCAAAATTGCAATAATCTCGAGAAAAATGGCCTGTGTCATTTTGTGAAGGACAAAAAAGGCTTAAAACTTGTGTGCAACTGTAGCATTTAGTCATCTTTGAAACCACCGCCACGTCCAGGATGGGCTGTAGTTGGCGAAAACAAATCTTCTGAGAGGTTTTGTCAACAAGAACGAAAGGAAAATTCACAACTTTTTAGGCCATGTTGCCACTTTTTGAGGCATCTTTTGAGTGGCAGTTCCAATATTGTGTTTGATATTGTACGAGCCCGGTGAAAAGATGGTGTAATTATCTAGAGATGGGTCATTTACATGGAGCGGGTTGAGAGCAGCGACTGCCCTTCCTCCTCAGAGAGCATCTCCTCTTCGTGATGGCTCTTCCTCAGCACCAGGAAGCTGAGCGTGCCGAGGACCGAGGCCACCAGCAGGAACAGAAAAATCTTCCTCCTGCTGGTGTCTGAGAGCGGGAGATTAAAAACAGACCTCTTCATTAAAATACAGATTTACTTGTATCTTCAGAATTTTACAGTAAAAAAAAAAAAAAAAGAAAGTTACAAATCCTGTTTTATTTTACCTGATATTTCTGTTTGTCCATTCCAGTCCAGATAAATGTAGAGATTGCCAAACAGCATACTATTAACAAAAACGTGATATTGTTAATTAAACATCACTACTTTCTGGAAAATCTGCTCAACCTCAACCTGTTCTAAACACACACAGTCACCAAAACCAGCCTTTGTTTATTCCTATACATTCAGTGTGTATTTATGGAGTGTACCTGCTTTAAAAGTCCACACATTTGAGTGAAAAAGGACTTTCTGCTTGTTGTTAGTAACAAAGTGTACAAATGGTTCTTTTAATGACCTTACAGTGCAACATGATGACTTGTTGTTGGCAACATGTCAGAGGACTGATAAGTTGCCAACAACAAGTCATCTCAGGTCACTGTACTAAGAAAGGACAAGTCCAAATCATAAATCTAATGAATTCTTATTATCATACATTCACACAGAGAACATAATGAAATGCCAATCAGTAAAAATTGTCCAACTTCCTGAGTTGTGTATTTTCAAATCGCTCCAGGATTTTTAGAGCAGAAAAATCCTGACCTTTAATTAAAGTTTGGTTGTGGTTTTTTGTCCTCTTTTGGACGGTTAGAGTCTTTAAAAAGCCTTGAGTGGTTGGGCGGGAGGTTAACTCAGTCATTTGAGAAATTATATTTGATACAAAATTCCTCAAACACTGAACAGCGTTCATTTTTCCGGCTCAAAATCTCTGCACGTCTGCTACCAGACACGTTACTGTTGGGTTTTGGTGCCGTTTATTTGCTTTCGATGGTTAAAAACATAAAAGGGGTGTGAGGAAACAGAATGTTCTGCAGAAAACTTTGATGGGCTGAAGAATTGTCTTGGTTTGTCGAGCTGCAGCGAGGAGTAACGGGTTATTTGTTACAGCGCTGATCGTCGCTCCGGAGGCACAGATGACAGCCGATGAAGTTATAAAAACTAATTCAGTTTTATATCACACTAATTTGTTGTTCGGGTCAGTGCTACGCAGGAGCAAAAAGCCAAAAGTTTCAGCTTCTGATTTAAGAAGCTTTGATAGGTTTGGACTGCTCCCTTGATCAAGTGGATTAGTTGCATTAAACATTAGGAGAAAAAAGAATAAAAAGCCTAGCATACCTTGAATAAACATCACCTGCTGGATTAGCATTTTCTTCCCAAATACTTGAGTTAATTGGATTATTGTGTTTGAAACATTTCTTTTTCTAATTTTCCTTAAACAGGATGAACACATGAACATATAACATGAGCAGGTTATTTTCTGTGTCAGTGAGTACCTGCACTGTAGGAGGGCCCAGAACATTCCCGTGTTCCTGTTGATGGTGGAAGCCTCCGAGTTCTCCACCAGGAAGAGTCCCTGGGCCGTCCACAGCACTGAGGGGGGGAGGGGGAAGGGGGAGGGAAGAATATTCAGCAGTCTGTAATTTGCCCACATGAAAAGGGATTTTTTTTTTTAAATATGGGTAAATAATGCATCCAAGCGAACAGTAGCCCAGGGACATGATAAAAATGCATAAACTGCAGTGATTTGAGGCAGCATTAAATAAAAAACACAGCTCCAAATCAGGTTGTTTTTTTTTTTATCTTCCCCTCGTTTTTCCATAAAATGCTCAGCAGAGAGCTTTTTCACTAACATTTATGAGCAAGCTCATGGTGCCCTGCACTATTTGGAGATACAGTCCCTAACCCATTTAAGGGCTAATTCAGGATATACTGTTTATAGCGTGGTGCTATCTCAAAATCCCTGTATGCATGATTAAATACAACTTGGATTTGAACATGGAGCCTTAGTGGCAACCACAGTGAGGCTATTGTTAAAACACTGTGTCCTGCTTCAGTGTGCATTCTCAAACAGATGGAGCACGCTCCAAAAGAAAAAAATTGAAATAAACGGAAAGAAAAGAAAGTTATTAGCTCTTTTATTCTGTATTTCCTTTCAGAGGAGAGGTGAAATGTCTTCAAGAGAACTGGAAAATGCATTTTAACTAATTGATGCAAGTTCTAACAAGCACAAAAAGATCATTTATTCATTATAATCGAACCCAAACATGAAAACAATCACATCTCTACTGGAGAAGAGAGTGGCTGATCTTACAGGCTGCTCCAGCGCCGATGAGAACAGAGGTGAGGTAAAAGGACCACGTGGCGGGGGTGATGAACACTGCAACATAACCGCTGAAGACAAACATTCATGAGCCGCATGTTTCACCATCATCATCATCATCATCCTCCTTTTTAACCGTCGAGCTCATATGATCTGCACGTGTACCTGTAAAGTAGGCCACTCAGAAACATGGTCGGTTTGGCCCCAATTACCGACACGACTGTTGGTGCCAGCAAATTGGAGAAAGAAAAGACTCCATAGATGATCCCTAAACTGTAAAAAAGACAAAACAAAGTGAACATTTTTATACAGGAACGTTTAAATAAAGAATGATCACCAGCTTTCTTTTTCTTTACCTGTGGTATCCACGCCCACTGAAAGTAGAATTTGTCAGACTTTTCACCACAGTTTGCTGAAATAAAAAAAAGGGAAAACTAAGATTAGTCTTGCGAGAAGGGGCCTTGGAGTGAGGGCCTCGGAGCATTGATCCGGTTCGATCATTTACTGACCGCTTCAGATAATCAGAAACATGAGATGCGCCTCACACACTCCTCTTTTCTCACGCTGGTTAGACATGAGTGGTCCCTTTATTCTCTCGATTTACTTAGAATAGATAGGGTACAAATTATGTTAAATGAAGCAATGAATACTGTTCATGTCAGAGTTTTAGACTATGATGAGAAATAATGAATTTGAAGCCATTTTGGTCAAACTTGGAAAACAACGATGTGCAAAATCTCAAATGACATTGAAAGCTGTCACGCTCAGAGTATGTGTCATTAATGACTCTCAGCTACTACCAAACAAAATTGAAGCTAAATCGCTGTGAAACTCACTGAGCTGTTGCCACTTCTGTGCTGGCAGATGTTGACTAGCTGTGGGAGCCATCTTGAAAGGGTTTGACCCCAAAAGGTATTGAGTTGTAGAGGTACACCGAGTGAACACGTTCTGAAAATTTCATTAAGATCTGCCCAGTGGCTGGTGAGATATTCTGCTAACAGACAAACGCGTGCGCGCGCAGGCAAAAAAACACAGCCGCCCGCTTTTCCCCCTTTAGGCGGCGGGTGATAGGAGTTACAAAATACTCATGCAGCTTCATAAAATACACAGTTTGTAAGTGACATGAGTTTATTTTCGAGTTCCAATAAATACCATCTAAACTTCTTATCAAAATAAATCAGCTTTTATTCAACTTTTTTTTTTTTTTTTTTGCATTTGATCACTAGAATGTAACTTACCTCAACGTTCCCGCAGGTGGTGAAGGCGGTGAAAATGAGCAGAAAGCCCACACCCAGAACCACAACGTTGTAGGTCCGTCTGTCTGCCATCCTAACACAGTCCGGGTTTATTGGCACTAAGAATGAATCGATTAATCGGAAGTGGATCTAGTGGATCTGCTGGATCTGCTGGATCTGCTGGATCTGCTGGAGCTGAGGGCGCAGACACAGCTCTGTCACAAGAACTCTTCCCTCCTGATCCTCGCAGCACTCATGACTACTTGTGACTTTAATTAAGCAGTTTTTTTTTTAGTTCTGTTTTTCCCCCTTTAACTCACTTTTCTTTCTCTTCTTCTGGACACTCTCTGTCCCTTCTTCTTCGTGTGTGACTTTCAGTAATTCAGATCAACTTTGCTGCCGTCCACAGGTGACCAGGAGGAACATTCGCCAGGGAAAATCAATCTTTTAGCTTTAAAAAAAAGTATTTAAATATGAGTATTTTTGTAATGTTGTCACATCACATCGCAGTGCGTTGCCTGATTAAAAGGCCGATGTAAAAAGATGCTCTAAAATTACCAAAGAATTACATTTTTTTATTTTAACTTTTCTGTTTTGTTTTGTTTGTTGCGCTAAACGAGCATGAACTCGTTCATAAAGCGTTACAATGGTACTAATTGTCCCATTGATGCACAAATGTTCATAACTATTAATTTATTCAAGTATTATGACATCCTAAAGCTGTACAGGGTGTGATTTATTATCATTAAAGAAACAATAATTAACTTGTCTTCTTCAAAACAGGTCGCTAAAGAAGGGATGTAATCATGTAAATCTGTTTCTAAGAGAAAAGAGTAGACAGGGAATCATTATTATCTATTAAATAATCTGTTATTGTTTAATTGTCAGGTTTAACTTTGAGTGGATACTTTAATTTAGCCTAATTAAACAGTTGGAAACATATTTTTATTTTAATTTCCTATAATATAAAAGAAAACAAAGAAAAATAATTGCTTAAAGTGCCATCTTTCGGTATGTTTTTTTGGGCTGCCACAACAACGAAGAGACGTAATATAGCCAGAGAGTAACCCGCCACACACTTCCGGGTTTGCTAAATCTTCTTCCCTTGACTGAGAATTTATTATAAAAAACATTTTAATGCACGATTATTCTGTTTCCTTACATTTTAATTCGCCACAAACAAAACCGTTGTTTGCATAACCTTTTTCTTGCCGTTATCTTGGCTTCTGCTCATTTCTATCACATTTATTCTTCGACAAATTGCTCAAACTACAAATTGTTTAACTTGTTCTGAGTAACAGTAACTGTATTTATGTCGTACGTTAAATAGTATATTAATTTTGGGGTATGTTTTATATGACAGTTAAATGTGTCGGTGAGATATAATTTAAAAAAAAGTTTTTGTCGACTTTTGTTTCCTGTTTCAGGTCCATCCCGCTTCCTGTACTCTCTTTGCCACAAACCGACGGATTGTACACAATCATCATGGCGACCCAGGATGGTGGGTATAGAGAACATTTAGCTAAATTCCGCCAATATTTTCACTCTAACTTCATACTGTTTTAGTGAAACTACACACGACTCGCGTGGGATCGCAAATATCCGATGTTACTCAGAGACTGCAACACAAATTTACGTTTCTCGGCAACGCTTTTTTTTTTCTTAAAACGCGCACGAGTGTGTTCCAGTTAGCGAACGTTAACGTTAACGCTAACATCAGTTACGTTGAGCTCCATTAACGGAGGGTGAAGGTTGAGCTCCGGACAATCAACGGATGGGAGGTTTCTGTTGCTAAACTTAAAGAGTTAAACTGAAAATAAAATATCTTTAGGAATGTCAATGAAGTGTCAGCATGCTGTATCTTACGTAAACCAGTTTGGTACCAGAGAGGCTAAATATCCTGTTTTGGTTAAAGATATTAAAAAGGCATGCTTTAAATCAACCACGGTTTTCTCTTATTTTGAATAAAATCCCCAGCACCGAACACAGTTAAGATTTATTTAGTAGCTGGGGGGAAATAAACAACAACAACGGTGGAAAGAGCTGGAAGGAACACGATACAGAAAGTAGCAGAAAAAGCGAAACTGGACTTTATAGCGTTTTGTTTGGACTGTTTACAGATTTATACATGATTTTAAACATAATTTTTAGTGTGCAGTAAAGAAAAAAGACAAAAATTGATTTTTATTTTAGGTCACGCACGTTTTGGATCATATTTAGGTCAAAATTAAAGAAATATGGTACTCTATGAGAGGGCTATAAGTCTATATATATTCTTGTGTGGACTTATTATTATAATAATAATGACTTATTATTAATCTCAGTCTGGGGAATTCCTTTGTTGAAGCAATATTTAGCTCCAGTTCTGGTCCCCCAACAAACAAACAAAAACCAGAGCAGTTAAACTAAACAGTCTACAAACCAGCAAGAATTAGAGGATTAATCATTTACTCGGATAAAATAAGATCATCTCCAACTATTTTAAAAGGGATCATTACTTACAAGCAGAAACCTTCGACTCTTATCTAATCTTAGTGTCTTCGCTATAAAATAAAAAAAAAAAAATGCTGCTTTTCCTGTTTTGGACTCTTGTAAACAAATGTTTGAATGTGATGGTTTTCATCTGTTGTTCTTTCCTGAAGCTGGGTCACAAAAGCTTTGGTCTGGAGCGTGAATGTCGTTCACCATTCAGCTCTCTCACGACCAAAAACGACCTACGACAAACTTCAGCGTAAGAAACGTTCTTAGAAAGTCGTTCGGTGTGACTGTTACGTCTTTTCCCCGGCCATGAGGCGTCCACAGCCGTCTCTTTTCCTCGTCCTCCTCCCTTTGTGTGTAGAGGCCGAATAGAATAATTAGATCATCAACGTCAGCGCTCAGCTTCCTTTTATTGTTGGACCGGTGTCTCTGTTGGATCTTTGTGAAGCACTCAGTCTTGCTGCAGCTTCTCTTAAATCTTGCATTGAACAGTGGGTTTCAGGTTTCAGGTTTCAGGTTCCTGTCCAGATGTTAGAATCCCGGGCTTGGACACGTACCGCTCAGTTATGACCAAATTGCACAATGTGAGCCAAGCTTAGGACAAGTTTGTTCAGCTTAAACTTCAGTCTAGAAGAAACGCATGTTAAGAGCAGGGCGTCTTCTTAAAGTTTGCACCTGCATTGATATTGAGAATCAAATTTTTTCGAGCCGCTGCACAGAATTTTCTTTCACCAAGTAACTTGTGCTCCTGCAGGAAGTGATGGAGTCATGATGGAAACCGAGGCGAAGCCAACAGAAGCCGAGCCACTTGGCGAGGAGGTCGAAAAAGCCGACGCCGAAGCTACGTCTCACACGGATGCAGGAAATGCCACAACTCAGGACTCTAGTATTAGCAACGGCGACGACGCGGACGACAAGCGGGAGACGGTGGATCTGAAGATCATCTGGAACAAGAACAAATACGACCTGAAAATCCCCGTCGACAGCACCGGAGCCAAACTAAAAGAGAGGATTCACTCACTCACTGGTGCGCACGCAGACAGCTTCAAATATTACTGTAGATACGGCCTATGCATTATTTAAAACAAAACTTATTGACATGTCCATCTTTCGTTAGGTCTTCCACCAGCAATGCAGAAGGTGATGTACAAAGGACTGCTTCCAGAGGACAAGACGCTACGTGAAATAAAGATTACGAATGGTGCAAAAATAATGGTAGTAGGATCTACGATAAACGATGTATTAGCTGTTAACACGCCGAAAGAGGTCATCCAGCAGGAAGTTAAAGCTGAGGAGAACAAGAAAGAGCCTTTATGCAGGCAAAAGGTGAGGCTGCTTACATTGTTTTCAGATTGTCAAATATTCAGATCTTTGCGATTTTGATTTTACCTGCAATGTGATTACAGCAACACAGGAAAGTATTAGACAAAGGTAAACCAGAAGACATTATGCCAGCGATTAAAGGAACAAAGGTGAGAGGAGGTGTTGGCTGTAGGTTTGTACGTACAGCATTGTTGATGTGTGCAGCAAACAGAGTAACCGCCGCCTTGTGCCGCCAACAGGAACGATTGCCAACAGTGCCTTTATCTGGAATGTTTAACAAGTCTGGAGGAAAAGTAAGACTCACATTCAAACTGGAGCAGGATCAGCTATGGATCGGAACAAAAGGTGAGACGACGGTTGGACTCTTGTGTTTTCTGACCCCAGAGCCGCGTGAATAAAATCCTTGTCATGCCTTATTTTGGTTTCTCGCCCGCAGAGAGAACAGAAAAAGTCCCAATGGGCTCAATAAAAAACGTAGTGTCTGAACCCATCGAAGGCCACGAGGACTATCACATGATGGTAACTACTGCCGGCGCTTCCTGCATGCCACATTTACTGCTTTTATAAAGAGAGACAGAAAGTCAGACGTGAAGCTGAGAAGGTTCAGTTTATTTGTAGAGAATGAGCAGATCAAGACTTTTGTTTAAATAATCGGCTCTTTTAGGAGTTCTGTGATGTGTTCAGGGTTCTGCATTGAAGCTGTAAATCTCCACATTTATTTAGAGAGTCGGGTCACGAAGATCAGGACGCCTTTAAAGAGAACCATGTTGTGTGTCGGAACACATCACTCTGTGACATTTACAGTGTAAAAGTTTAAATCACTCCTAATTTATTTAAGCCAGACTTCCTTGAAATCTTTCAGAGCGGTCTTTTTGAACAACCCCTCTCTAATCTCTGGGCTTTCTAAAGGATTTCTGTGGACTTTAGCTGCTTTTTCTCCACTTTGCTGTCCAGATTTTGCAGCTGACCACGGCAGTGTATTGTGCAGTCCATGCTTAAAAGACGAGGAAAGTGGAGAGAAACAAAAGAAGTGTCAGACCTAAAAGAATGTATTTACAACAAATGAACAGTATTTGAAAGCAGTTTTTTTTAAGAAACATGAAAAAGAATCCAGCAAAGTCCTGACCTGAGAGATGCATCATCCTTCAGTTGATTATCTGCTGTTTGTCAGGTTCTCAACTACTAACTCTTTGGGAAAAATGTGCTAAACTGTGTTATATTTGCTATTTTTATGGATTCGTTTAAATTAACGAGAGGCTGCTGACAACAAAGTGTCTAAAGATCCAGTTTAGAATCGGTTCTTAGTGAAGTTATGTGTTATGAGTCAAAACAACGTTGGTTCTTCCCTTGAGTTCAGGAGAGTTTCTGCCTGAATAATTCATAAATCAGAGTTTCAACAAAAAGACACTCTGAAAATGGTCAGGAACTGAACTGAGCAGAAAATCGGTGAAAAAGCAGCCAATGCCCAAAGATCTTTAAAAGATCTTCAGAAATCTCGATCAAGACCTCTTTAAAAGATGCCAATAAAAACCTGGCTCATTGGAAGCACCATCTAAAGGACTGAGGGATGACTCAGCGCTGTCAGGAAGGATCAACCTCAAAACTCCCAGATGAAATGTCGAACTGTGCAGTGAGGTTCTTTTCTACCACCAGTAGGTGTGTTCAACCTCATGGTGACCGTTTTGCCTCATACTGGCACTTCTATAAGTGGGAACTTCCATTTTCTTGGTTTATTTAGCACCTCCGGCTGACTGAGCACTTGTGAATTTTTTATAGCGTCGTTGGAAATCTTGTTCCATAGTATGGATCTCAACATGCACACGGGATCGATGTGGCGGTGTCACGCCCTGTAAACCGGATCCCGATCAATGTGGAGTTGCACCTGCAGTGCGGAGGTATTGAATTATATTCTGGGGCTTTCAAGGCCCGGCAGCTCGCTTCTGTGTTTACATTCTGACTCGGTAAATGAAACGCGATCCCGGCGGCTCGCTCGTCGTGTCCCTGCGTCGGGATCAGTGAACGGGTTGGAGAGGATTGAAAATGAAACCCCTGATGGTAGAAGTGAATGGGAAAGGAATATGGCTGGTGTTGTCAAGATGTCATTATGTTTAGTTTCAGGTGGGTTTTTTTTTCTTCTTTGTTTTAAAACTTACATCTCGTTCTTTGTTTGAGGGTCTTAGAAGATGTACGGATTTCCCACAAAAATATGTTTCTATCAGACCTGTTCGTATTGTTTCAGGTTTATGTTGCAGAAGTAACACGGAGCATCAGATGTCAGTTGCAGATGCACACTTGTTTGTTTTTCTGTTTACCTGAAGTTAATCTTTAGTTCAGCTCTCAGCTGCTGTAGGAATATTCGGTGGTAGTGAGAGCGCATGGCGCGTGTCCACGTGGAGACAGACGGTTGCTTTGATGTGATAGATCCAAAACCAATCAGGGAAGGAGACAAATAGATCCAGCTAGACAGTAAACCTGGTGTTCTGTATCACCATTCAGCGATCCTGGGTTCTCCCGATCCAGAGGAGGTTTCTGAATATGTTACTCCCTGTGGAGTTTACAGAGGCTGTGTTTAATTGTGATATTCAGTGGAAACGTGGAGATTTTGTCATCCAGGACTTCTTCTTCTGCTTTCCTCTCTTTCTTTGGATGTTTTCTTCTGTTTCCTTTATTTGTCATCTTTTATTTTCTTCCTCTTGCGTCTCCCGTCTGCTTCTGCTTTCTTCTCTTCATGTTTGTTTCTTCTTCCTTTGCTTTCTTTCTTGTCATGAAAGCAGCATCTGTGATCAAAACGATGCATTTCAATAAGCTGCATCCCCATGTCCCGTCCCCCCCCCCTGTTGTAGGCTTTTCAGTTGGGTCCAACAGAAGCGTCTCAGTATTGGGTCTACTGGGTGCCTGCACAGTTCGTCGATGCAATCAAAGACACAGTCCTCGGAAAATGGCAGTATTTCTAATGTGCCTCTTTTTTTGACTTTGATGAACTGGGACTGAGAAGAGGAGCCAGCGACGAGCGAAACGAGACACCAACGAGGCGTAAGGAACTCTTTGGAATATGTGTGAAGGAAACTGACGGATGCCTGTGGACTAATGAAATTGTTTTTAGGTGAAAAGTGCACTATGTGGCAGCGTAACGTTCCTCGTCCCTGTTGATCATTCAGTTTTCAGCAAATTCAAGGGAAAACGATTTAAAACAAATGTACAGAAATTGCTAACACTTTTCTTCAGTTATTCTTAAAGAAATAAAAATTATTTAATGAAATAAGTTTACGTTGAGTTATTTCAGCTTTGCTTGTTTTGAAATCCACACACTGTGTTTACATTATTATGAGGTCTTTAACTTTAGGATAAATGCAACCAGTGAAGTTTTATTTTAAAGAAATGAGAAAGAGGCCTGGAATAGATCAGCGCCGACGTTTTAAAGTTTAATTTTTTGTATTTGGGTTTGTGTAAAATGACTGTTTTCCTTAGAAATAAATCATCCAAACAGAACTTTGTTTTACAGCCCAGCCTATTTTCATCCTGGATTTCTGCTTGCTTATGAAACCTACTGTAATGTCTGGTGGTTTTCTTGTACCAAACAACTTAAAAACTTTTTGAGATTAGCCTGAAAACACAGAGCTTTTGTTTACAATTTTCAAAAAACCCTTTTGTCTTTCAGCAAAATAAAAATATGCTAAATACAGGACATTAAAGTCGCAAAACACATTAAGGCATGTTAGGTTTACTCAAATGACTTATCTCTGTTGTCACTTTTTTATTAGGTTACAACAGTTTTTTTATTGAACTCATTTATCAGTTTAGTGGAGGAGTGGAACTGTGTTACATGAAGTGTTGGTTTTGTTTTCAGGGCAACAAGGCAGAGAAATAACTTTACAAACAAAATAGTGATTTTTTTTCTTTTAAATATAAAGTTGTTTTGCATGTTGGGTTAATAATTTATATTAGTTTTTTTGTGGGGTTGAGGTAACATGTTATTTGTATTTATTAACTTTTTGACTGACGCCTCAAAGGTGTCGGCTGTAGCAGTCAGAGTACACATTTCACATGGGACTCATGGCAATACTTTTAAATCTCTTCCCAGTTCTGTACAATATTACTTGAAATCAAATAAATTCTAACATTGTTGCTAATGAGCTCAACTAAAGAAATTAAAATGTGTTTTTCTTGCAGGCTTGATTTTCCCTTGTACGAAGAGGAATTGTTGTGTCTCTATATTACCTTAAAGTCTCGATTTTCTTATTTAATGTCCTTTTTTTTGCCAGTATATTGCAATTTATTTAAAAAATACCAGCAGCTTTAGTTATTAAACAATGCAAACATTACAACAAAAAAATCCAAATTGGGAAATAAAGTAATAAGTTTAGTGATTTGTCCGAACTAAAATTGCACGTCTGGAGCCTGTACTTTGTGTTGAAGTTTGTAATGCTTTTACTTTGGAAGATCTCAGCTAGGAAGTTGCTGTTCCGGGAACACTACAACTTCCGGTTTAGCGGTTCAAATTCCAAACTGTAAAATTATTAAGTCGGAGGTTATTTAAGCAATAATTTGTCATGGAACGTTTTAGTGCCTAAACTCAAGCTAAATAAAATCATCTACTATGTATTATAGTTTAAAAGAGACAAATAAATATATCGGGATGTTTTACTTTGAAAGTACTTAGCCCGGAACCTCTTGCTACAGGAAAACTACAGCTTCCGGTTAAAACTGTTTGGCGGTTCGCTGTGAAATGAGAACTTTCCTTGTCGACCCCACCGTCTGAAGACAGCCGCTCTGCTTCGACAAGCTTCACCATGGAGAAAACGGGCGGCGAGCAGAAACGTCCTCCGCCCGTCAAGGTGCTGTCCGGCCAGCTGAGGGCGGCGGGGAACCGGGCCGCCGCGGCCGCCGGCAGCGGGGAGGGGGTCGTCATCAGGGCGGGCAGAGGTCGCTCTCTGCGGGTGTCGCTGGTGTGGATGCAGGGGACGGTCCTGGAGGCGCAGCCGGACAGAAACACCGTGCTGCTGATGGATGAGACCGGGACCTTTACGGTTCAGGGCGTGAACAGCATCCCGAGAGGAAAACCATGTTTATTTCCAGGTAAACAAACAAACAAACAAATAAAGGTGAAAACATGTTAAATAGATTTAATCAACCACTTGTTTATGGCTTGTTAAATATTAATGAAACCTGCTATTTAGTGTCCAGGGATATTTTAAACGTCACACTGAAGAAATAAAGATAAAAAGTACATCTAAAAATTGAACAAGGAATACTGTCAGTCATAAACATGAACTCTAAATTTGTTTTTATTTATTTTGCTGTGGCATTAATATTAAAAATACTAGTTATAAATGAATGAAGCACTTAAGTAGTTTATTTCAAAATCATTAGTTTTGGTTTTAATTGTGCAGTGTTTTATTTTGAAACCTTCCTTTCTTTCTATACCCTCCAATTCATTAGATTTCTAGTTAAATAAGCTGTTAATTTCCCATTTTGTAATGAGAGTTGCAGATTTTTTCTCTCAAAGCAGCATCATGTGTAAAATGCATGACTTTACATCACAGCCCACAGCTCCATCTGATCTTTAAATCTACAGTCAGGTAACGACTAACCAGCTCCTGCTGCTGATGTTGCAGGTAAATATGTCATGGTGATGGGTGTCATCGAGGCCGCCTCGCCCGAACCGGTCATCCGTGCCGTGAAGATGGCCGACCTGTCAGACTTTGCTGCTCTTCACAGACGGATGTGGAAGCTGGAGGTGGAGGAGCTGCAGCAGATGCTGACCTGAGTGCAGTCACTGCGAACAGGTGTCAAAAACTCAAAAAGACAAGGAGACCGGACCTTCCTGCTGTCTTGGAAATGAGACCTAAAAGAGATCCTTTTGGGGTTGTTTTTGTTTTATTTGGGCTGTAAGACTGTGCTCAGAACAAGAAGTTCATCTGCAGGCCTCAATCTGAAGGTGTGACTCGGTGAAAAGGACTCAGCTCAGTTGAATAAATGTTAACTTTCTTTTATAAAACATAGCTTTACAATTAAAGGTCTAGCATTCCTCAAAGGATGATGATGAGAAACGACAGAGCTAACGTGCAGAATTGCGCCCAACATTTGTGCTCAACATCTGTAAAATTGACAGTTGTAGCCATTTTTGTGTTGGCTAATGCTGATCCGCTGTGGTGGCCATCTTGAATTGGATTGTCAGTTGTAGATGTACATCCAATGATCGCTTCCTGAACGTTTCATTAAAATTCAACCAGTGGTTCATGAGTTATTTTGCTAACAGAGTTGACTACAAATAGCTTTTTCAGGTCTTGTGCAGACTGTTGGTGATCAGAACAGAGAACATAAACACATCTTTGACAGAAGCAACCAAATATATTCAAGTTTTCTTTGGAACTGAACACTTAATAAAGCAGGCGTTTCAATAGATTATAAAAGGAAGCTTTATTTGGTAGGGTGTCCATTACACTGGAAACACTATTAGATAAATGGAAAGTGAAAATGACCTGTTGACTGATTAAACACAAAAATGCCAACTGAACTCTTAATTTAAGTAATTCATACTTAAACAAGAACGGTCATTAACAAACTGCTTTTGAAAAAAAAAAAAAACTTTTAGGTTAACTAATATTCAGAACATGTCTCTGATCGAGGTTAAACATGCTAATTTTGTCACCGTTTTCAGGTGTTTTACAGAACAACGCGCAGCAAAGCTTCAGGAGCCACACTGAATGTTTGCTACTGATGTTAACACTCTGTAGACGAGATCAGAGGGACGGTCCTGAACGCCCTTCGTTTAAAAATCATGCTGCGGTCAGGTTCCATCCTGGGCTCAGCAGAGGCCCTCAAGAAGAACCTGACCCAGGACTGTTTGAATACTGCATTTATTTGCAAGTGGGCATGGATATTCTCGTTAGGTCATTATTTAATGTCTTTAAGCAGAAAACTGTATTTTCCAAAGTCATTGTCATTTGGTGCTATAAGATGGTCTTTTCTGGCTTTGGCAAGTTTCATCAAAAGGAATTCTCTGCGCTCCCTCCATTCTTTCAGCTCCTGCTCCCCGTGAGCCAGCTTACACAAGTCATCCTCTGTGCACGTGCCTTTGAGGAATCTGAAACCAGATCGTATAATAAGCAAAACAATAATGCAGGTACCCAGAACTACAAGTGACGCACCTATTATTAAACTTACCTCTCACAAACTTTGAAAGTGCCGGTGGGAAATCTGTACTGCCAGCAGTTCTGGTCGTCCTCAGAGTTGAAAACTCTCTCTTTGTGTTTTTCTGAAGTGATGTGCTGCTGCCACTGCTTCTCACTGTTACAGTTTTTACCACATAGCCAACAATGATTGCCAGCCTGCAAAAAACAAAAAAGATATCCGTCTTAATCCTGACAGATCATTCACAGACTTTGAGGCTCAGATTTCCAGAGTTCTCTGATGATCTGCGAGCTCTTTGTGATGCCAAACTGTCTGGAAATATCAGGACCCTATAAAAAAACATTTTCCTTCCCACACTGTTTTTATTTTTTCTAAATTCCATGTTTTATGACGTAACCACATTTTTTCCACTTTATGTGATGGATTAATAAAATAATTCAAAAGCATTGTATTTAAGAAATGAATAAAATTTGACGTTTCGATGTGAAGGAGCGGCGGCTCTGCTCCGAGCTTCCCTGGATGACGGAGCTCCTCGCCTGAACGGTGAGGGTGAACTCAGCCATCATACGGACGAAGCTCATTTCAGCTGCTTGGATCCAGGACCTCGTTCCTTCTGTCATGATCCAAACATGACCACAGGTGAGGGTTGGATTGAAGACAAACCAGTAAATCTTTCTTCCCTACGGCAGACCGAAGCAACGCTCTCTTTACTGTGGATGAGGCCCAATCCGTCGAGGCAGAGATTCCCCCTGACTCGAAGGAATAATTCCACCTTGTTCCAGTGGAGAACCTGGTGTTTGACTTAGAGGAACTGACTCTTCATAACTAGTAAAAAAAATATAATGAAAACTGGGACGTCGTATTGTAATTGTGGTCTCTCTTCTTGTCTTGTTGACGACTTGAAGTCCAGATTTCTTTTAGAGCTGATGTTCCGCTCATAAAGCTGTGCGGGTCACTCGCATCTGGTTTCTCCTGATGTGTTTTCCTGTAAAAGTCTGCTGAAGTGATAAGCTAACGTTAGCCATGTCCTGGCGGTCCCAGTCTGTTCCTGCAGCAGACTTCTGTAACGCCTCTACCCTCCACTCACCCTCTCCTCAGACACAGGACACAAAATACTGTCTGGTTCTTTGCAAAGTGTGAAAAACTTAGATAAGAAAAAAAAAAAATCATTACATACATTTTACAATTAACCCCATTTTTAAAGTCTTATTCCACAATTCTGCCCAACTTTTCCACATCTCAGAAATTAAAGGCCTCTAAAATGTCCTATAATTTAAAAACAGAGGTGTGATGTCATTGTATGTAAGATTTTACTGTCTTGACCTCTATAAAGACAGTACATAAAACATACATAAATCATGAAGATCTATGAAAGCAATGCAGCAATGTGGATAAAACTGAAATTAAAAGTTGAAAATCTTTAACCAGCAAAATGCAGCAGTTTCATTTCCTTTATTGAAGCAGATTAAAAACCCCAGAGTGATCGAGATCTCAGGATCTTTTAGTTCATGTCCTCTAATCTCGGAGTTTAAACACAACCTGTGTGCATAACCAGACCAGATCCAACTCACCACTTCCTCAGCGTAGTCTGTTGGCATGTGGATCTGTTTGCCGTTCTCTCTGACCGAATTATTGGACATGTCCTCCCCCCAGCCAGGCTTCTGAGACAGCAGCCACTGCTCATACAGCTGATCCATATCTGGAACTGCACGAAGAGAGTGAGACGATTTACATCTGAACGATATTTTACTGATGAAATTCTTGTCAGAACTCACTGTTGTTTTCCTTCATGTAGGTCCAAAGGTCTCTCTCTTCTACACTGTGAGCAAACGTGCAATTCCCAATGTATTGACACTTTTTGCCGGCTGTCACATGCATGCAAATCTACAACCGACAGAAAAACATTTGGTTAATATTCCTGGGAACGTGTTTTCAGCTGTGCTGGATGGGATCATGTTGAGGACTCACCTCAAACTGAGACGGGATGGGTTTTTTGGTTGGGAGTGGTCTTACCGTTGTCCATTTTTTCCTTTCATGGGAACTTACGAGCACAACTCTCCTGTCTTTTGCCCACCTGAGTGAGAACGACGCACACAGAGTCACGACATGTTGAACAGGTTGGATCTCTTTGCATATTTAAATCCAAATACTTACGTGTGTCTCGCCTTGGCTGTGCAATACTTTTTATTTTTGTCAGCTTCACTTAGTTGGCCGTTCCTCCAGCACTGGCCACAAACAAACATCATCTTCAGATTTGGAGGACCAAACCGCCTTTGAGTGGTAGAAAACTGTGGACAAATTTTAAAAAATAAAAGGTTAAAATCTGTATTTAGCTCTGCAAATTTGTAAGAATTAGCCAACAATGCGCACAAGTAACGGGAAGCTCACATTAAAGTCATTTGTGCAAAAACTCAACATTAATACAGAACAAATAATTCAAAAGTGCACAATCAGCAGTCAGTAAGTTGCTGTTTGATTCAGACTTTATGAGATTCTGACCACGGTTTGACAGCATTACATCAAAACATTTTAAATCATTATTTGTTTACATTTAAAAACCAATAAAAATACGATTACTGCTGCTGCCTAAATAATACCTCGTATAGCCTAATAATGATTATACTGTAGGTATAATATCTAAGTATTTTATTCTTAATGCAGTAATATAAAGCTTTTTAATTTATAACATTTTTATTTACAATGATATTTAGACTTAGGGCTAAATTTAATTTAATTACAAGTACTGAAATTAATTTTAAAATTGAACACCACAGAGTCAGCAGGCCGTTTTAAAATAGTGACTTATAAACAAATTAAACAGGACATAGATATCATTGACCAAGTATAGGTTAGTTTGTTGTTTACTTAGGGAGCTGATGTTTTATGTTTTATACTGACTGTAAATTGAAAATAAAAGTGAGGTATTTCCCTTTAAGAGAGTCCTGTACAAAAAAAATGCAGCCGTCTTTCATTTTCAGTGTCAGAACGAAACTAAACTACAGCAGCAGGTCAATTTCTTTATCCTTCTAAAATAATTCTTTTTGTTTGGCAGAATATTACTGCTCCTCTGTCAGCTCTTTGTGAAATAATGTTTAAAATGTTAGTTCTTTAATGACCCTCTGTGGTGTAGATATTTCACTAACATGCTGACTCCTGGAGCTCGTTACAAACAAAAATCGGTCTCTTAAAAAGAAAGCCAGGTGTCGCTCCTCTGGCAAACAGGACCTGACTGACTGGGTTTTCTGTCAGATAAAATCTACAACCAACCGAGCCACCAAGCAGAAGAAGCTGAGGGGAAATCCCCCTCAGCTGCGGCTCGGAGCAACACGTTCAGTAACTGAGGGGGGAAATAAAAAAGCAGAAAATACTCTCCGCCTCTGTCATCTCATTTTAAGGCATTTCTACAGTAGGAGTGTCATGAGGTAAAAACACTGTGGCCTACTCAAAGCTGGTAGATGCCCCGGGCTTAGTGTCATCACCTCCAGGAGTGTTGCTTTGTCTGTCTGTAGCAAGATGACTAAAAACTAATGAACAGATTCTGATGACGTTTTCAGAAAATGGTGTGTTGTCACAAGAAAAAATTAAAATTTGATGGCGATCCTGATAATAGACACTTTGGGCATGGCAGAGCTGCTGTTAAAGACATTCAACGCTACCCTGAGATACTGGCCTGATACTTCCATTGTAATTATTAATATGAGTCGTACTCAATGTAAGAAATAAAACCACAATCTTGTTTTTACCTGGGCTCCCTGCAACGAAGCTGTTGAATTCCAATACTTCTTTGCCTCTTGAACAATACTTTCAGGAGTGATACCTGCGTAAAACAGACACATAAAACAAAGCAGTGTATTTTCCTGGAGGATGTTTTCTACAGCCTTGGTGGAAAAGACTGAAGCATTTGTACATAAAACACATGATATTTTTATCCAGAGACATTCAGCGGCTGTGCGTCTTACCGAGCTCGTGCTGCATCATCCACACCTTCAGCTCGATGAGGCTGTGGGCGTAGAAACACTCGTCTTCTCTCACGCAGCCGTAGCGAACTTCATGGCGACAAAGATCCAGCTGACTCTGAGGACTCAAAGGTCTGATTTTGGAATAGCGAACCGAGTTCTCCTTCAAAATGTGGACTAGGCACCTTAAAGACACA
The DNA here is from genome assembly GCF_001649575.2 of Kryptolebias marmoratus. Classification (NCBI taxonomy): domain Eukaryota; kingdom Metazoa; phylum Chordata; class Actinopteri; order Cyprinodontiformes; family Rivulidae; genus Kryptolebias; species Kryptolebias marmoratus. Next base: position 6,687,175 of record NC_051441.1, on the reverse strand, counting down.
CACACACACACAGGTCAGTCTGGTTCTGCTCAGATTATTCCTGAAGACTTTTAAAACGTTTTCTTTGAATACAAGCTGTCAAACTTTGGCTGACTCACTTATGATCTTCAAAGTTATGTTTTGTCACGGGGTGAGAACAAAGTGAAGGCTCATCTTTGTTAGTTTTGCTGATTATTCTGGGCTTGTGGTCGAAGCACACCTGCAGAACAAACAAGTACTGAAATTGAGAAAATGAGCAGTGAAAACAGTTCATCACAGAGGCTCGTTATTAGTTCACATTCTTTGATTTGTAAACCACACAAGTTGTGTTTGACTTATTTCTCTGCATATAATTACATTTAAAACTTATATTTTCAAATTAAAATTGAAATGAATAATTTCAGAATAAAAAAAAGTGGAACATTACAAATGGTTAAGGGCCGAGTATTCTAATATAATATTCTTATGATTCCAAACTTGATGTTTTATCACTGCTGCTGATGACAGTCAGTCAGGATTTATTTATTTTTGTACACAGTTCACAACAGAAACTCCAGCAGGAAGAATCAATTTACTATGAATATTATTATGATGATTATGATTATTAAGATTTACTACGAGTCAAAAAGGTTTTCCTGTAAAACCATCTATTTCATCATCGGCGTGTTGGTGCTGCAGGATTTAAAAATAAAACGCCAAATTACGCAAAACTTTTAATTCTGTCATCAATTTTGTAGGAGTTATTTAAGATAAAGTATCTCCTGATACAGAGTCTTGTGTTTTCTTACAGAACAGCTGCAAACAGAACACCTTAAGGACATCAAGTTATTAACTGTAACTCAGATATTTTGTATTACCATGAATGAGACCTCTGTAGCTCTGTAACACAGTGACGTAAACAAACTGTCTGTGCACCATTAGACCATTCCTTACTGGAACCACAACACTGCCTAATATCACAGTCTCTTCAGTAAATGAAGGCCAATCCTCACCCCACAGAGAAACGTGAACGTCCCACGATGCTCCTGTAAGATCTTGGGGACAGTCAGCCTGATGTTGGAGTTTGGTCCAAAAGGATCGAAGAGCAGTTCTCTGGAAATAAATCCTTTCCGCTCCAGAGTCCAAACATCAATTTCCTCCTGACAGTATGCAAATGTGCAGTGGCCAGGGTACAGGCACTCTTTTCCAACAGCCACCTCTGAATCAGGTAAGGTCATATTTTAGTATTCACTCCAAGTACAAACGTAACGTGAGAGAACAAAGGAACAAAGTGGTGGTAAAATCTGTGTGTTTTAAATGAGGGTAGATTGCGACAAAATGTTTCTGTCATAATATATAAAAGGAGCAATGAAAATTTAACAACATTGAAATATATTTCAATCTACAAAGACAATTCAATTTCATCAGGACTTTTTTTTTCTTCTTGAATAGAACTGGGGACAGAAGTTACCTTTACAAATGTAATAAGGTCCGACATATTGGGTTTTTGTTGGTCGGGGTCGAATGAGCTTCCACATTTTGTCAGGTGAATGCTTGATTCTGCCAAGTAATACATCCTTTTTGCATTTATGATCTTCAGTATGAAGCGTGTAATCCAACACTCCAGGTCCTGCGAATGGTAAAAGCAGGTTACAGCGAGCTCTCCTCTTCATCTTGAAAAACAATGACCACTTCCAGCTCGGAGTGGGCGATGTTTCAAACAGATGAACCGCTTGGTTTCCATGAAAAACTGCGTCGGATTCATCATCTGGCAGTAGTTCAGATTCTGAAAAACATCACTTAAAGGCACTGCCACAAAAGGTTTGTTAAACCGCCTGCAATGTCATAAACTGGGAACAACGAGACGTGTTTAAAACTCTGCGTGTCGAACATAAAACCTTTTTCAGATGTTCCCTTACATGCACCTATTCACCTCTGAACTGAACTATTTGATAAGTGTCTTTAAAAACCAGGTCACAACAGAAGACCTAACAGTTTGAAGGCTTTTTTTCATCCTGCCCTAACTCCTGTCACAAGGACCCCTCACCTGTTTTGACGTAGCATATTGAGCAGGCTTGCTTGAACTCGTGTGTTTCAGCTAAAGGGTTCTTTGCTAAATCCACAGCTGCAGGTAGGTCCTTCACTTCAGGCATACCTACTGCCATCCCCATTGGTGCGTCATTATTGTTGAGCTGCGTTTAAAAACAACGCAATTAGGGTTTGAAACAGGAAGTAAGCTGATGTCGTCTTAATAATAAAGAAAACCTAATTACCTGTGGAATGAAGTGACCAGAAACATAATCTGAAGAGAGAGAAAAACAGAAAAATACAAGTTCTGTTGATTTGAACCAAAGTGAAATTACGAGACTTTCCAGGAAACGTTAAGTAGTCCCACCTGATTTGTAGTCTATAGAGAGACTATCAAGAGAGTCCAGCGGTGAGGCCAGAGAGTCAAAAGTGTCCATACCAAAATACGTGCTTGACCCTGACTTGTTATAGAGAGGGGGCAGAGTTACGGTGCACTGCTGGCCACTGCTGTGCAGAAACGGGTTCATGTCAGATGGCATCAAGAACGAGCTCGACATAGAACTACCCGAGGAAATACTGGTTGGTAGAGGAAGGGGCCCCTTCACCGTGGGAATAATCTAATAAAAGAGACAAAAAGAAATTACACATCTGCTCAGACATCTATTAAATTGTGCCCTCCCCCATTATTCAGTGGGTATCTACAGTGCAATCTGCTCACTAACCATGCCTGAATCAGGACCGGCTTGGTCCAGTAGATCATCCAGGTCGTCCCCGATGATGTCTGCGTCAAAATCCTGACTCGGTTCGAGAATCGGATGAGGCTTGCTGGTTCGACACCCGTTTACAAACGTGTGCACAGAAAGAGGAACTGACGTGGGCGCAGATACGGGCAGGGGGACAGACTCAAAGCCCGGAGGCTCAGATGGGGTTACAGATTTGATACTGTTGCTAGCAGGAAGTTCATCAATTACTGAGTCATTCAGAGGCGAGTGGACTGCTACTGGGGGTTGGATTGGAGCTGGACTGGGGGCCAAAGCACTGCTATCCTGGGTAACAGGAGGCACTTCTAAAACACACAGAAACAACAGGATGAGTCATCGACAGCATGTGTGGTACCCAAATCAAAGCTTGGCTAAAAATTAAATCTTACCAATTTCTATATCTTCAACTGAAGGTGAACCATGAGAAAACTGAGAAAGAAAAATCACAAGTTACTATATTTCTGGGAGAGTGTGTTTATTTTTAGTTCGTTAAACTGTGTGGGTGATGATGCTTACTTTGTCACATGATGCATCCTGATAACTTGATCCCCGCAAAACATTCAAGGCAGGCTGGTAAACAAAAACACCTCTTTTTCATTTTTATTGTAAAATTATAACAACATAACTACTACTAATCTGATCAGGTTACATCAACAGTAACACGCTAAACTAGTTTGGAGATAAAAAAAGGAAACAATAACACTTCTGAAGAACTCCATGCTATCAGTAGTTTCACTCTGTGTCACAGTTTATACATACCTTACTTCTTACATAGGCTTTACGGATTTTTAACCCCAAAGTTTTGGCAAGGTCCTGAGTCAGCTGAGTGACATTGGAATCCTGAAGACGAAACAGGAAGTGTTGATCTTTACGACGTGTTGTAGTCTATTATATTCAGCATTTAATTTAAAATAAGCAATCAATCTTTCTGATATGCTTTACTTGGTGAAACTTATATGACCGAACTGATTCTGGTAATCTTTTATTTTTTTTGCTGTATTTAAGTTCAACATCTTCCAACACTGCAGATAAAACAAACAGTGACATGGTGTAATGCAGAGCTACTAACAACCAGCTCAGTGGCCTAATGGTAGAGTGTCCGCCCCGAAACTGGGAGGTCGTGGGTTCAATCCCTGGCCGGGTCATACCAAAGACTGAAAAAATGGGACCCATTGCCACCCTGCTTAACACTCAGCATTAAGGGTTGGAATTGGGGGGTTAGATCACCAAATGATTCCCGAGCGAGAGCTGCTGCTCACCGCTCCCTCAGGGGATGGGTCAAATGCGGAGAACAAATTTCGCACACTCAGGTGTGTGACAATCAGTGGATCTTTCTCTCTTTTTTTTTTTAAATGAAAGATAAGTGTACGTTTGTAAGAAAGAGTAGAGAGAAATATAACCATCTGTTATTAAAGGTTTCGCTTGTTTTTGACGTTAAATGAAGTGGAATAACTTTTTTGCGATGTTTAAAATGTTAAGCTGACCCTCTCTAAGCCATGCCCAGAAGTACAAATTTTGCTGAAAATGGAAACACACATTTATGTTAAATTCAGTTTTAATCTCAAGAAGCATCTACTCTGTCAGGAAAACAACAAATAAACCCAGATGGGTTTTGTGTGCCTGCAGGTAACCTTGATGACTCGTTTTATTTCCTGTTGTTCAAATTTGTTTTGCCAACTTCGAGACAAAAAATGAACAAATTACTTGGAAATTTAACCAAATGAGCTGCAATTTGAAGATATTTTCTCTTACCTGAGGCACTGCAAGAGAGCATTTGGCAACAGCCTCGTAGGCCTCTTGATGTCTCCCCATCTCTTTCAAGGCTTTTGCTTTTCTGTACAGGGCTTTGTAGTTCCCCTCGTTTAGCTGGAGAGCTTTTTCACAGTCTTCTAGTGCTTGGTCAAACAGTCCCTATTAATGTGATCAGAAACATGTTGATTTGGTTAGAAAGCCTCACAGCGGAACAAGCATGATACTTTGTACATAAATGGATTTTATGTTGGGTGTGTCGTCCTGTGACAACAAAGAGGTTTTACCTGCATGTATTGTAGCTCAAAGCAAACAGACAATGAGGAAACAAATACCTTTTAGACGCACTAATTAAAACAAAAATACTAGAACTAAGTTTATCAACTAAAACATAGAACTTAGTTTATACCAAGACAATTTTATCCAGGTGGGCTGTTGATGTACTCATAAATATCACCATCTTATTGCATTTCTTCTGATTTGCAAACATGTTATTGACATTTACTACTGCTTTAAAAGAATTTAGCAAAAAACCAATGTGTTTATTTGTTTTAAATATTTACCTTTGTACAGACTGAAATAAAACATTTGCAAGTTTGTCAAATTGTTCCTAAAACTTGAACTTGTATGAACAGATCAACATGTTGGTCTATTAATCCACCCTGAAGTCCCTTATAACGTGATGTCAGCGAGGGGAAAACAGACCCCATGACTCCACGGCCAGCATCTTATCAACCTTAGAGATCTCATAATGTATGCAAGTTAGTATCAATGGCAAAAAAAGGATCTTATTACAGACGTTTATCACATTCCATGCCAAAGCTGCCTGCCTCCAGGCTAAACTGCAACACTGCATCAGTACTAAAGGTTAAACCTTAAAGGCCGTCTAAACAAACTGGGACAAACGTTTGAGCTCAAAGCAAATCGCAATAACCCTCGTAGTGGGCAGAGATCACGATTTACAGAATGATCCTACAAGAAACCAGCTTTGTTCCCCTTGCACTGTGAGTAGCCACTTGAAATGTCTTTGTTAATTCTGTTTCAGACGTAGTGTTTTGTTGAATCAAAGACAGAAGGAAGTGGAAAGTAAGTTGACCTCAGCGTGACAGATCCCGTCTACTTACCGGAACAATATTGAGGTACGCAGCAGCTCGATTTGCATACAGTTTTTCCAGTAAACCCGTTGGAATACAGATTTCTTCGGAGTCCGCGTAGTCTGCTATGCTCAGCGCTTCTGTGTACATTTCAATAGATTTTGTCCATTCCCCTTCTCTAAACACGTCATTCCCTTCTCCAAACAGATTCCACACCAGTTCCTTTATGAACACCTGGAAATGGAAAAAAAGAGGATGATTTAAAAAAAATAACCATTCAAAATGTGGATTCATCAACCAGAAATGGCTGCCTATCATTTAAACGTTGTGTTTCAATTAAATCAGCAGAACAAAGCTTACCTCATACTGCTCTTGGCTTCCAGGAAATGGAAGAGTTGATCTAAAAGCAAAAACAAAACTTTGGTTAAAACAAAACAAACAAAAACAACAAGCATGAGAATGAACAAGTTTAGAAACATTTAGAGCTCAAAACCTCTCACTGGGTACAAAGCATGTATCAGACTCAACAACTTCTTAAAAAACTATCAACAAAAACAAGAAAACCTTAATAGGAGTAACAATGCTGCCATTAATTGTTTTCAATAAACCGTTAAAAATCAACAGTAATGAAGCAAATAAAAAGTATCTGAATATAAATCACAGAGGTAAAGATGGGTGTGGCTGTGTGTTTATGTTTTATGTGCAAATGTTAACGTCTGGATGCAAACAAAGATCAAAAATGTATCATTTACATTTAAAGAAAACTGATTCATTGTGTTAATGATTCTTTTGTTTTCTGCACTGAAGTCAGGATGTCACTGGGCTGTGACAAAATGTGAACAAAATTCGTGAATTTCCAAAACATCTCAAAACGTCTGCCGGGGTTCTCACGTTCGTCCCGTGAGTCACGGAGCCTCGCAGTCTGGACGCTTGCGAGACAAATTTTCTCTTGAAATAGTTGCAGAAACTTCCCACTTTTGTTTCTCTGACTCTGGAGCACCAAAGCTGTATTTTTTGGTGAATTCCCACCTTTTTTTTACGTACTCTTTGGAAACCAGCACGGATTTGTAACTTGACATTGCATGCACTGTTTGCATTTGCAAAATGAAATCTGCATCAAAATGTTTGTTTAAAAAAAAACCTTGTTAAAGCTCCGCTGTGGTCCAGAGCTTCCTTTTAGCTTCACAGGGGGGATTTCCTCCCTGAGGAGAGCTCGGGTTTGACAGGTGTACCGCCCAAGTCAAACTCCCCACCTGTTCTTGTCCCGTGTCAGCAGGACAGCCTGAGCGCTTCATGTTACTTGGGACTCGCCTTAAGTGGTAAATAATTACAAAAGTAGCGGCATTTTGCTGCAGCCAACGGAGCAATGACAGGGCTGCGATGCCCTTAGATGCCATCCCATACCAAACTAATTAATAGAAGACATCTTGTAATCGGTGTGTAAACACACACGACCCACAGACTCTCAATGCAGGTGTACTGAAGCAGATGCTGCATGCAGAGAAAGTGCAACAACTCTGTGTTTTTAAATGTTTTAGGAGCTTAAAGTCTGATTTGAGTAGAAGAGCAGTTTGAAATTTTTTTTAATAATTTCAGAAAACACCTGGGGCTGCAGCCTAACCACGTCGAGGAAATTATTTTATAAAACTGCTCCAAATCTCAAACGCTTACTCCAGTAGATTAAATCACAAATCGAGGGCAGAGACAGCTGCCAGCGTTGGTACAAAACGGGCCGAGGTGTGTTCGATGTGGGTGGAGCCGGAGACAAAATAACGTGCATGGCCTAGAACACAGTTTTGCAAGCCGTGCACAGAAAAATAGACCACGAATTGGTAAGTAGTCTCCAATATTCACAGCCAAGTAAGATCCTGGCTTTACACAAATAAAAAAGAAAAAACATTTAGTGTCAAAAAAAAGATTGCAGTAATTTCCCCAAGTTTCATATCAATAATAGTCAGACATGTGATGCAACATTAAACTGGTCACATGATTTATTGCACAAACCAAGTAAAAGGTTGCTGTATTCATCATTACAGCAGGAAAGCTGCTCTTATACGCTCCACGCTGCTGCAGTTGCTGCCTGGCACAAAAAGTTGTATTTGCTCCTGCGCACACTAGATTTGGGGAATGTGACATTTTAAGTTTGTGCACTTTAACTGAGGCAGGGCCAGCTCTCCTGCACACAGCAAACCAAAACACATTTAAGACAAAGAACACGCCACCACCTGAAAGTAACGTCATTTAACGTGTAGTTTGTGTTCATCAAGCTTTGTTAAGATGAAAATTAACCTATTATTTGAAAAATCTAATTCTTTTCACACATCTAGCTCCTTCTCTGTGACACATTCATAGGATCGGTCGCCGATCTTCCGAGTTCGTCATAAATGATGTAATGTATTAACCAGAAAAACTGGTTAATTAAAACAGTTTCACCTCGTGACACAATGATACAGTTATGACACACGCTGTTAACGCACCACTTTTGTTTCAAGACTAAAAGCGCCCTATCAGATAAGAGGAAACGCGACTTCATGCTGCAAAGCAGTTCTAGAACAATGTGTGGAAGAACCTTGAGTCTCCACGAGCCAGGAAAACAGCACAGACGTCCCACAGAAACACAACCCAAGGAAAGCCACTAATCAGCTGCCTCCAAGCTGATCTGAACCATCATGACGCAATCACAATGTTGTTTTGACAAGAGGAACATGACTAAGATGTTTCCCATGCTCATTTATTATCACTGGATATGCTTATCGTATTTTATTTAGCAGCTCACAATGTTGACATGTTAGATTTCCACAAGCTAAACATTCACAACAATGAGGGCTCAACCCTGCAATCAATTTATACTCATGTGACATTCAAACACTATCCATTGTTTGTGCTGGGTTTGTTTTTTGTTTAAAAACATTACATAATATATCTACGGTGAGCACGCAGCACAACGCTCTCACACATGTTGTGTTTACAGCTCTATGTTTGCATCAGATTTTTGTGGATGCGTAGAGTCTCTCAACTTCACTTGTTCTCTTTCTCCTGAAGCTGGTTATGAAATCCCTACAACCACAGTAACTCAAAGGCCTGCAGACCTTTACACCGATCACAGTTGCTGTCTCACTTAGCAGCTCTACATACCCTGGAATTCACTGCTGGCCCTTTCCTTTGTGTCTTCCTGAAGTTTGGAAAAGCTAAGATTACTGACTGTCCATTACACGGGCTTGTTTTTAACCATAATAAATGTTTATTTTGAAACGTCAGCTTCCATTAATGTATCCGAAGATCAATGACAACTGAAACATTCATCTTTCTATCATTCAGTTAGGAAAAAAAACACTAATAGATCACATTCTTTAATAAAACACTATTCAGAGCAACAATAGAACATTATTAGCCAATTTCTACCTAGAGTCAAATGTAAATTAGTAGAGTTTGCGGTTTTGCATTTGCACTTTCAGTGAACAGTGAACCAAACATGAGCTGAAACTAAATGGAGATGGGTTTTGTTTTGTTTGTTTATTTTATCTCCAAACAAGGTAAGTGGATTCTTTTAATCCCAGAGATTTGAAGCAACAGGGCCCCATCCCATGTCTTGTCTCTTTTTAAAAAAAAATCATTAACTTAAACAAGACTTACTGGATAAACTGAAGGCCTTTCTGAATCTCCTGCCAGCGACTCCTTCTGTCCCGAAACACTTCGGACATATCTGTGTGTTTCAATATCCTCTCCTTAGACTGCACCTGAAATGAAACAGTAACATCCAGACTGTTAGTAATGAACCAAAGGGCGGGAAAAGCACATAAAAACAAAACATGAACTGCAAATCTAACAAACAAAAAAAATGACTTTGTTTCTGAACATCAGAACATCATCTTATTTAGGGTCAAGAGTCATTATTTCTGAGACCTCTGAAGCTTCACCCTGTCTGCCTTCCCCGCCTCACACACACACACTTCCGCGTTTAAGAATGACGACACATTTGTAGTTCCGGAAATGAATGTTGAGTCGGCTTCATTTCAAAGCTCAAGAGCCAAAACTGACTCATTAAATTAGTTAATCGCCGATCGACACGACGGCTTTACTTTACTTCAACCTGTATGTTTACGGAGTGAAAATTAGACTCGACGATTTTAGTTTTTTTTATTATTATTTTCTTTAAAGGGCTTAGCATCTATGAGCAAGAGATCCATTGTCGGACAACAAATAGGTGACATTTACCTACGACTCTGCGTCAGTATTTGTTTATTTCAGCCGCAGAAAATGTCGCCACGTTAAGTCATTTCTCAAAGACGGGATGACAGAAATGTTAACGAGTGTCCAGGTTTTAGTCGTGCTTGTTTTGATTTTAGCAGTCCCAGGGAAAAACCCAGTCAAAACAAACCACAACCCACACGTACTTACAGTCCACCTCATTGATTGTAAATGTTTAACTTTAACTGTAAATTTAGCCTTACAGCAAATTAGATAATGAGCTATGCTGGTGATGTTAGCTGAGCTTCAAAGCAGTTATGCCCCTCCTATTAGATCCGCGAATCCAAAAAATCAGATTCATTCTGGTGACATTTCGTAGCTCTAAACCCATATAATCCAGGGTACCCTAAACTACCCAGGCAGCCCGGGTAGAAACACGTTTTTAAAGTGAACTTATCCCAGCTGTCCGATAATGGGCGCACAAAATTTAGCGCACGTGTGTTAACCCGCCGACAGGGACCATCGGCTCTACTTCTCGTTAGCCGTCGTTACCGTCTGATAGCAAACTTCAGCGATTTTTTTTTTTTTTTACACAGTCGCAAATTAATTGTAGCTGAGAAAAAAATGTTGTTACTATTCTCCAGTTACCGCAATACACACAGGCCTAACATGTATAAAAAACGCCCAAGTTTTTAGGAAGTAGTCTTAGCCTAACAAAGCATCGGCATGTCTAAGTTAAACTAGTTCCTCAACGCAAACAATAGCGAGCTGGAGCCGTTTAGCTCCTGGCAGAGGCTGAGTAAACACCGCAGACACTGCTGAACAACAGTTCATTTAGACACTTACATGAATGGGTCTCAATTCCAAACAACCCGTAAGTCTGTATTTAACAAGAGGAGGGAAAATGATTTTTTTCGTTTTAGCTAAAAAAGAACTTGGCTGGATCTTTCGTTGAAGGCCGCCCTTTGCTTCTTCTTCGTCGAATGATAATGAGGCGGCTCAACCGTTGACTCCAGCACTCTGCTGCCTCCAACCGGTGAAGGTCGGACACTACACCGTTTTATATTTTAAAATGACCCTATTTTAGAAATAATCATCATGAACATAAATAAATCAGTTTATTTTCTGCTGATACTTTTATTTATTTATTTTATTTTTGCTGAAGTTTAATCTGATCAAATGCTGGTGTAAATTCACAGTTGTCCAGGACATGGTAAATCCAAAAAAATGTTAAATATATAGGTTGTAGCTGAATAAAAGTCCAGTTGTTTTTGTTTTTTTCTTTATCTTTTTTTTATTAATCTGATCATACTTCAGCATGTTGTGTCATGCTCCACAGGTAAATGAATCAATTGCAAAAAGAAATAAAATATTGGATATCATCCTAAAAATAAATACAACAAATAGTTCAAATAAAAATTCCTGGCTGTTTTATTTTGAATTTAAAAGCCTTTAAAAACAGAGCAACGATTTGCAGTTGGTTAAATTTAGTAAAGTTGTTCAAATGTTGAAATAAGTATTATCATGCATGTTCTCAGTCCAAACTTTCAGGTTTAGACCAACAAATGTGTTTTTGGTGGCTGACAGAAAAACATATAACCAACATGACCTGTCATTTTTAAACCGTATGTTATGCTGTTCATGACCTTTTCTTTTTTTTTTGCATTATTTCCCAACACAGGGACAGAATTATCTGTCAGTTTGCTCAATTTCTTTTAATCACTTGATCTGATGCTTCTGTCACAACAGGTGGCTGCAAACTGAACTCTCCACCACAGACTTACTGGAAACACTAGGGATTTGAGTTTTGTCAAAAAATGTAGCCTATTCTGTTTCTCTTCAGTTTCATTTCTACCAGGTGGCTACACAAGTATCTCTTTCTCTAATAAAACATCCCCTTCTAGGATGGAAACTTAGTTTGTCGCATCTCTCGTCCTCCTTAAACCCACAATGGCCTTCTTTGTTTGGGAACATTCAAAATGAGGTTACGTTTCCTCACCATGTTACAAAGCAGAAAAGAATCTTGCTGGTTTAACTGTGATACTCCAAGTTGAATCGTGCGTCATCTAAGTTGTAGCACAAAATTTAATGTATAATAATAATATTATTAATATTTTCCCTCATGTTTCTTTCAGATATACTTTATATTTATTCAGCTTGTTAAAATCTTCAGTGATGGATGATGTTTCGTGGCAGCTAAATCAATCAATCCATCCATCCATCCATCCATCCATCCATCCATCCATCCATCCATCCATCCATCCATCCATCCATCCATCCATCCATCCATCCATCCATCCATCCATGTGACTGCAGTTCAGGAAGGAAGAGCGGTCATCTGCCAATCAGAGGTTAGTGGTTTGATTCCAGCTTCTCCCATCACATGCCAAAAGAACTTTGGGCAGCTTACTGAACCATACATTGCCTCTGATCTGTGCATTGTTATGTGAGTGAATGTGAACTTTTAGTGGTCAGAAAGTCTCTGACCAAAAGAAAACTCATTATGCAGAGAGAACTCATTCCAGCCTCTTGTATGCACAGTTTTATTTTTTCTATCATTAGTCTCGACCATAGGTCAAAGGTAGATGTAGATTGACTGGTAAATTGACAGTTTTGCCCCTCACCTCAGCTCTGTCCTCATTATGGCACTGGTACAGGATTTGCACCACTGCAGATGCTACCCCAATGAATATAATTCCTCCTTTGAACAAGATCATGAGAGACTCATGCCACTCACGTCACCTGCGCCAGGCAGTGGCTCATTTCCAATCTTTTACCGACTGAGGAGCATGGCTTCAGTCCTGGAGCAGGTGATCCTCATCTAGCTGCTTTGGCCTTGGCTGCAAACCCACCAGATGCTGATGGTGCTTCCTGTAGGAGGTGGGGGGTCCTCGAGAGGGTGGCCCTGTGTTCAGGTTGTGCCTGGTTGGGTCCACATAAGTGTAGATACCAACACCGGGTGAACACAGACAAGGCTCTACCCCAGGTGTTGCTGACAGGTGAGGTTTTCCTGGTCTGGGTGAGGTATCAGTGTCCATTAACCTTTTTTTTTTATCAAAAGAGTTCATTAAATTGTAATTAGTCAGGCCCCTCACCCAAAACCAATTTGTCACACCCACACAGGGGGCAAACTGTCCAGGAATGGGAATCTTGGGGCACACAAACCCTTCCACCGTGGTAAGGTGGCAATTCATCGAGGGAGTTTTGTAACAGAAGTTAACAAGAAAACCTTAAGTCGTGTTCTGCCAAGAGGAAGATCTTATCTCACATTTTACAGAAGTATTTCTAAAGAAATAAATGACCAACACTTTGTGCCCACTTATTAAAACCAAACTGTGTGACAAGCTGCTCGACTCAAAACAACCAGGAAATACTTTCAAAAGAGAAGAATAGCAAAGTCTGAACACTTTCCAAGCTACGTCCAGATAAGGCCTGAAAGTTGTCAACTGAACAATTCCAATAGTTAATCATTACCAGCTGACATGCAGCTGGTAATGATTAACTATTGGAATCTCTCTGATTGTTGTGTGAGCTGAATATGTGTTGAGAGTTAGTTTTCTGAAGAGATGCCTGTTTGTTAACGTACTGATCTTCAAGAGAAAAAGCTGGAAAAGAAGCACAAGAAAAAAAAATACAATACTGAAACACATTATATTAATTAAAGCTGTCATCTCTTGAAATATTGTTTTGCTTACAATAAATAAATATTTACTCTGTGAGCAGATTCAATAAGAGCAGATTTTAATGCTTCTAGAAGTTTTATTTTCAAAACTAAATGTTAATAGGAGCAGAAGATCACACACAGTTTAATTTATTATCCTCAGAACGCTCTTAAATCTTGCACAAGTTGTTGGCGAGGGCATCTTTGCCATGAGCAAATTTGAACTTTGACCTTTGCGTCCTGAGAGACCTTGATCTACTGAATAAACCACTTGACTTAACAAATATATTCTCACAGGTTAAAGCTACAAAATGAGGTGTTTTGTTTTGTCTATTCAAGATTCAAACGAGTAAAAAACCTGCATGCAACCCTTGCTTGGCATTACAATTGTATTATTTACTTTAACAGGCTCTTTTATTATATTTTACCTGTTTTTGTGTACACACAAGGAGGGGGGAATACTGGAAAGAGAAATACTTGATTAAAATAAATATCTGGATTATTATTATACAGCGTTAATAATTTCCAGGACACTCCCCAGGGAGCATAATCGTCTCATATTTGTGCACACAAACATGGTTGGAACACTGCGAAATCAAGCCCTATAATTTATCAAAGCAAATAATTATCAGGCAACCTAAAAACAGCTATAACTCAGTCAGTTTTACAGATACTGAGCTAAACTTTGATGTGGTAGTAGTAATGATTCAGAAGAAATGGATATTTTTAACACAGAAGAAAATAACACACAGAGCGTAGAACACACACTCAGGGTTCTATTACTTATGCTTCAAAAATTCCAGATTCAGACGCACAAGCAGATAACTGAGAAGCAGCAGTGTGCTGTTCCCTGCAGGGGGAGCCCAGTTTCACAAACCCTGGATTACAGCCTCCGGCCAGCGATGATGGTGCAGGAGGTTATTCAAACAGCCTCTAAATAAAGCTCCCCTCTTCACTTCACACTGCACTCAGACAGTGGAGGTCCAGGAACCCTTGTTGTGAAGAGTCCAGCTGCCTGTTGCACTCCATGATGGCACTTCACCGAACACTCCTCCTGTTATCTGGTAAGTTGATTGTTTTACTTTAAGGTTTGTGTGGCAGTGAAAGTACATTAGAGTGGAAAAGTTATTTATAGAACAGGTAGAGTCTGAGTTTTGAGTCGTGTTTACAGACAGTGATTCAGAGAACGATAGTGAGTGCAGACAAGTTGTGGGATTTTGCCCCACGGTTTTATCTGTTTTTGCAGCATTTATTGTAGAATTTTGTGATGTTTAGGCTGAGGATGAAGTCAGTTCTCAGAGTAAGTTGCTAAGGAAAAGAGTCTCTGTGGACTTCAGTGTAGCTACAGAAGAGCGTCTGACAATTTAATGCTCCTTGAGTTGTCTTATATGAGATCTTTTTAAGATTCTCCTAACGTTGTGTCCATTTGTGTGTAGAATCATGTATGAAATTCTCTCAGATGAGATGCTGTGGGCACACAGAGAGAGTTAAGTTTGTTCCTCCTCTTCTGTTGTTTGTTTCTCTTCGCAGTGGCTGTGGCTTCTGTGGCAGCGCACGGTTCCCAGCGGACTAAAAGAGGGCTGTTTGAGCTTGCAGGAGCCATCAGATGCAGCACAGGGAGATCCGCTGTGTCCTATCTGATGTACGGATGCTACTGTGGGCTGGGGGGTCAAGGCTGGCCCAGAGACAAGGCAGACTGGTGAGGCAGCCACTGGAAACAAATCGCACAAAAAGTGAATCCTGCTTTTTACTTTTGTTGCTACACCTTGACCTGATTATAGCGTGTGCCAAAACTGCAGGTAATCAGCAGATTTTAGATATTTGCTACCCGTACATTATCTTTTCCAAAGGATGTCAATCAGTGTGTTTTTCTTTCTCCACTCCAGGGATGGTATGGATACATTATTTCCTCTTTTTTTGTTGTTTTTTTTCACTCTTTCTAGTCATCTGTCATCCAGTGATGCATGTACAGTTTCCGTTTTTGACGACGTCTCAGCCAAAAAACACTATACCAGAGATGGAAGGATCCAAATTCAGCAGACTCACACGGTCCCCAAAGAGTTTTAAAATGGGCCTGCAACTCCACACCCAAATCTTAATTACTGTCTTCTTGTTTTTTCATTTTTACCACAAGACATCTCACCCACTTAAAACCAGCTGACTACAAAATATCTGTTGTGAAAAGCCAAAGCGGTGATCTTGCCCCGTTTTTAAAATAGCTGTGGTGTCCCACGACCACCCACCTACTGCTCTCTCGACCCGGCCCACTCTTGACCGAGCTCAGAGTTCAAAACAATCCACTCATGTAGCTGTTTGTGTCCTACAGGTGCTGCCACAAGCACGACTGCTGCTATGGAACTGCAGAACGTCAGGGCTGCGAAGCAAAGATCGTCCCCTACGACTGGACGTGTGAGGACAAGAAGGCTGAGTGTGGTACTGACATTTGGATTCCTTGTTTGCTTTTTTAGAGACATTACATATAGGTGTCCATCCATCCATCCATCCATCCATCCATCCATCCATCCATCCATCCATCCATCATCCATCCATCCATCCATCCATCCATCCATCCATCCATCCATCCATCCATCCATTTGCTTTGTTTTTTTAGGAGCCCATAAATTAGTATATTAGTAATTAGTATTAGTATTAGTATAAGCTACAGCCATAACAAAGAATACCAAAAATATGGTCTGGTTTCTTAAAAAAATGTCACAATTTGGACACTTCAGTGGAAACAGTCTTAGCTGAAACTTTGCAAGCAGAAAAATGAGGTGGAAAACTTGAGAAATTACATTTTCTGCAAAATGTGGTGTGAGTGCTGACTGCTGAATGACTTAGCTGAAATTTGTTGAAGCTGAAACTGAGTTGTTAACACTTAAAAAAGCAGAACACTCGACTAGCTACAAAGCTCAAAGGGGCAAAATGCCAGCTACAGGCCAAAAGCAGCAAAATGCTAAAGTAGCTAAAAGTAGAAAAGGGTTAGCTAAAAGTAGTAAAAGGCCCACATTTTGGCAGGATGGGCATCCGGCGTGAAACATTTGTCAAATTGTTCGTGTGAGTTTGCTTGCTGTGGCAACCCTTGAAGAAGGCAGCAGCCAAACCAAAAAAAAGCCTATGATGTGAAGTTTGAATAACAATTTACACAAATATAGAATTAAAATCCTCTTTTTCAGCTTGTTAATGACAGACGTCTTTTCTGTTTTTTTTCTCCACAGATGATTTAACGGACAAATGTGAAAAGTTTATTTGCAAATGTGACAGAGAAGCAGCCAGGTGTTTAAAGAAATCACCTTACAACCAGAAATACGCCTTGTGGCCAAATTTCATGTGTGGTTCTGAGCAGCCAATGTGCAACCTTTACAAAAACAAATAAAAAGCTTTTTTTTTTTTTACTCCTTGTGTGCCTTTTGTGACTCTAAAGCAACCGTGGAAATAAATCTTTTGGTAATCAGTTGTTAGTGATTTAGATGTCTTGTTATTAAATGGAAAATGCACTTATCAGTTCTTGTTTTCAGATGAAGTGTTTTAATAAGATGCTTCTGACTCGCCTCCTGTCGCTGGTGTTTGAAGGGACAAAAAAAACACGAGGAAGCTGATGAAGTAAGTGAGTTAATAAAGTGAGTTATTTTCAGTCTGCAGTCTCGGCAGCAGGGGTGTGTTACTGCATCAGCTCTTCACACTTCAGCTCCTTTTAAGGGTTTTTTACAGAATCAACAGCACGGTCACAGTTTGTTGAGCAATAACTTTCTCGTGAACCAATGTTGCCGTATAGAAGGTGAGCTCATTTACTCCTAATGTTTGGAGCAGATTATCTGTAAGCAATTAAGTCCTTCTGAAACTGGAATAGGTCCTCGGAACGTGCAACGTCTCATCGCGAGAAACATTAACAGGGATGCAAAACCAAGAGGACATTAAGTGGTTTATGTTGCATGAAATCTAGATTGTACCCTGTAGATGGTGCCACATTCACAGCCAATCTTTGCAGGGCACACGTCCAGGCAGCTTGTGTGTTCTTGTGTCTGTTAGCAAACTATCCCATGAACCAGAGGGCAGATTTTAATGAAACTTGCAAAAAGTAATCATTGGATGTACATCTACAACTGGAGTCAACCCAATTTAAGGTGGCTGCCACAGCTTTTAAACACAAACATGGCTATAACTCAGTCAGTTTTACAGATATTGAGCTAAAATCTGCTGTCATAGTAGCTGAGAGTCATTCACATTCACACATCCATACTCTGATCATCACATCTCCCCGTATCCTGTGAGATTATGCATAACTTTATTCTAAGTTTGACCAGAACGACTCCAGCGTTGTCATTTCTCATCATGAGATGATCTTAGTCTAAAACTCTGGCATGAAAGCTGTTGGTCAGTATCTCTCCAGACGGTGCCCGTTAACAAAATCATAATGTCACAATGTCCCAGTGCAATCTTAACGTCCCTCTGCGAAGACAGAATGTCTGCTAAAACTCGTAAACATACTTGGTTGAGAAGATAGAAACTTTTCATGTGGACTGGGTTGTGTTCTCCATATCTGGTGACCCAGAAGAAGACACTTTCAGATTACAGATTTGGTTTCAGCCCTGTATCACTGCTTTCCGTCTCAAAGTTTTTGTTTTGATTCTAATAAAATCTCTTCAGCTGTCAGTCCAGTAAAAAATCTTCTCCACCACCGTTTGTGATCTAAAACCTCTCAGATGACCCGCTCCTCTTCACTCAGGGAACACGGCTTCATTGTTGAAACAGGTCGTGAGTTTATGACTGAAATGGGAGACGGTGCCACGGCGCAGCATCCAGCTCAGGACTGAAAGTTAATATCTGGGTCAGTCCAAAAACACTTGTTGGATTGTGTGAAACTTTTTGCAGTGCGTGATCTCTGACATAGACTCGGTGCTTAACATGATACAGCAATTCAACGTTTTGTGCCTTTTTCCTGGAAAAAAGGGCACATTATATGATTGCAAAAATTGTGTCATGTTTCCCATTAATAACAAGACTTTGTGCTGAATTCTAAGCCTATATAAAGAACAAATATATTGTTTTATGCTGTAAAAATTACAATCTCTTGAGATAATAAACCTTCATATTAAATCTTTGCCATTTTTGTGTTATGAATCTTGTGGGTGTAATCACTTAATCCCTCTAAGGATGAGTCGGTGTATTTTCTGCATTGTTTAGTTTTTATAATCAAAGTATTTCTAAGCTTTAATAACAAGATCAGAGAATTATGAATCCAGTGAGTCTCAGCAGGGCTTCATGTTGATGTTTTCGCCAGAACCAGCATCACATGAACCCTACCTGTGCTGATAAAAGATAAAAGAAAGATGCACATGTGTGATTTTTAAATGTGAAATTTGATGTTTTGAGCTTTAACATGTGGAAATCTCCATGTCCAGGGTGTACTCTGCCTCTCGCCCAGTGAACCCTGGAGGCAGACACCAGCTCTCTGTGACCCCGAACAAGACGGTAAAGAAAATGGGTCACAAAAAGGCAGTGGTGAAAAGTAATGAAGTACAAGTACTTTGTTACTGTACTTAAGTACATTTTTTGTGTATCTGTACTTTACTTAAGTAGATTTAATAATTGATACTTTCTACTTTTACTCCACTACATTTTACAGCAAGTATCTGTACTTTCTACTTCACTACATTTCTACAAAACTGTTGCGTTACTCGTTACATCCAAGTCGCATTTCGGTATTTTGATTTGTTCGTTAGTTTGAAAGTATCCAATGGCGAGAGAGGAATCAGTCCACTGAACCAATGCAAAGTGAGAAAGAACCATTAGCCCCTCCCCCAAGAAGAGCAAAGCATCACGCAGCACCTGCAGAATCACTAACACCCGGAATGGAGTCCGGTGATAGACAACCAGAAGACCTGCGCCACCCATGGTCTTATTTAAAAGATTTATTTGAAATAACCGGGTCAAGTTTACCTTAAAGTGGCCAACTCTCTGCTATTCCTGTATCGATTTGATACAGTAGAGGCCTCTGCACTTCCCATATCTGTGCCTTCTGTCACTTTTTCCAGCAGTTAAAACTGTTTAATCCGTTGTTAACACATCGGAAACTGCTTTTCCAAGCCGCCTTTGAATGCAGCATGAGCGCTAAGATGCTAGCTGGGTTTACAAATGTGGGGCAGCGAAGGACACTTGCATAGCTGCTCAGGTGTATGTTAGAATCATGGCAGCAAACCAGCAAAACGCAAACTTTGCACAGTTTTTTCCCCGAACTAATTGACTGAGTTGAGTAAAACTGTTGGATACAGCTAATGTTTGCTAAAAGATAACTATAGCAGTACAGCACCTTGAGCTTGTTGAGAAGTAGCCTGTAGGCTACTGGTGTTGTTCAAAAGTGGGTAGTACTTGTTACATTTACTTGAGTAACCACCCCTGTTGAACTTGTCTGGAGCCGGGGCTGTTTTCATTAGACCCACATGCCTGCATAATGTTTTTTTATTGGTCTGTAATCTATTCAGAATTGTCATGTTTTCATTAACTGTAAGCAACAAATCATCAGCATTGTTTATTAAAATGGTACATTACTGATTTATTAAAATTAAATACGATAGGTACACTTAAGGACATTGTATTAGCCTTTAGGTAATACAGTCGACAAGTACTTTTACTTTTAATACTTAAGTAGTTTTAAAAGCCAGTACTTTCTTACTTTTACTTAAGTACAAAAGTTAATGTGGTACTTTTAGTTTTACTTGAGTACATTTTTGTCTGTGTATTTGTACTTTTACTTAAGCACATTGTTTGAGTACTTTCTCCACCACTGCAAAAAGGCTGCTGATTTGTACGCTTCATGCAGTACTTTATCCCGCAGTGATTGTAGATTAAACAACTATCAGTGATGCGCTGTGGCTGTTATTCAAAGTTTTTTTATTTTGCTATTATCACATTCTATCGCTTAATAAATGGAATGTGACACTACTGCACCAGATATGATTCACTGTTGCTGCAAAATGTTGTGTTACCCAGGAAACAGCTTTAGTCTGCAGTGCCAGCTGAGAATGTGTCAGAATACAACTGTCATCACAAGGCCAAATTAAAACTTATTCTATATAATACAAAATTAATCACAGTTAAAACCGATAAGTAAAAGCATTTGCAGGGATCAATTTTAATTAAAGGGATAAAAGAAACCTGTATTGTTTTCCTAAAAGGCACGGACGGGGTTCGAACCCGCGATCTTCGGTTTACGAGACCGACGCCTTACCACTTGGCCACCGCGCCTGCGCCGTGGAAGCCTGTCCTTGTATTTTTAACGTGAGAAGTTTCCCTTTCAGGATGGACGGAATGCTTGTTTATTCGTAAAACAATTCAGTTTTACGAGTAAGCAGGCTATAAATATGGAGGACGGACCGAAAAAAAACAGGTTTGGTTTCATGTCGACCTGCGGTCTGAACACAAATGTATTGTTGTTATTCGACCACAAGAGGAGGCTGTTACCATCTGAGGCCTGGGGGAGGTTTTGGAAATTGAAGCAGGCAGATGTCTCTGTTTTACCACTGTCAGAGTTTGCAATGGATTCCTCCAGAAAAGGCGAGAGTTTTCTTTTTTTTTCGCTGCTTATTTTTATTTAATATTTTTTATTTTACTGTGTAATCTACCACGTGGCTGGTGGTTGGGCGTTTAGCATTAGCATGGCTGTTTTTTTTGCATGGAGCCTTTCTGTAGCTTTTCACTGTTTTTCTTTGCAAAACAACAAAGTTGAATGCTTGGCTGTGCAGATTTTCCTTTTTTCCTTTCCCTTGTTTGGTGACAGTTTCAGAGAGTGCTTAAAAGATCCTTTTGACCTTCTCTGTACGTCTTCATCGGCACTATCAAAGCAAACATCACACCTGCAGAGGTCTTTCTCAGCATAAACCATACTGCTGCTCATTGATCATCACCTGAATTCATCAGATTTATGCCTCTGTAGTTACTGCAGCTCTGCACACACCCCTTCTGATTGAAAATCAGTACCAGTACTACCAGTACCTAGTGCTGGGCGATATGACGATACATATCGTGGGGACAATAGAAAAGTGTCTATCTGATATATTTTCTTCTATCGTCTCTATCGTTTCTATCATAATTGTATCAATGATTCATGTAAATATTTCATAACGACGAATGTATTAGTGTTGTCACTTTACATACATTCAGTTTATATAAGTGATAAATAATAAGAAAAAATAACTATTTTGCAAAGAACCTCCGTTTTGCGACATGACGCTGCTTTACATGTGGGTTTGCGACATGCTTTACGGCAGCGGCTTTCTGTGCGGCGCGGTGTTACACAGGGCCCACAGTATATTTTGACAGCATTTAAGTCATAAGTTATGAAAGATGGAGATGCATGAAGTATCAAACCCGGGGTCGTAACAAGTAGAGACAGCTAGCAGGCAGCCCAAGAAGAAAGACTTTTACCAAAACAAGGGGGGACTTCTGTGATTTGGTTCAAGAAGTCCGACACTGAGCAGAAAAAGGTAATATGCTAACTCTGCTAATGCTAATGCTAACTCTGCTATGAGACTGTTTTCTCATCTGAAGCCAACACAACAAACCTCTTCTCATTTGTGAAAGTTCAGTTAAATGTTACTTTGAAATAAAGCTTGAAAAAAGTAAGAAAGGAAATTATTTTTTTCATATTTTTCAGAGAATAACTGACAACGTACGTATTTGGGGTATATCGTGATATATATCGTTATCGTGATATAAAATTATCCATATCGTGATATAGGATTTTTTCCATATCGCCCAGCACTACCAGTACCTCAGGCATCCTCCCACTTGTTAAGTGATCTGGTTGAAAAGCCCTCCACCCTCACTCCAAGACATTTCCATACCTGCACAGGTACAGTATAACATCTGGACCAAGCACCTTTCCTTCATCCCTCACGTCCTGCTTGAGCCTCTGCACTTTCTGATTCTCTGCCTTTTCTTCATCTGTTCTCCTCTTCTCTCGTTTTCTTCAGTCATCAGCTCCTCAAAATGCTCCCTCCATTTTCCCAACGGACTCTCTTCTCACTTGTTAGTGCATATCCATCTGTACCCCTAATCACTCAAACATGCTGCACATCCTTTCCGGCTCCATCTCCCTGCTTAGCCAATCGATCCTCTTTTTCCTTAGCATCCAGTCTCAAATCCAGTTCACCATAAGCTTTTTTTTCTTTACCTTTGCTACTTCTCTCTCTGCCATACTCCTAGCCTTCTCGTAGTCCTGTCTACTTTCTTCACCTCCCTGACTATCCAGCTGCCTTCACTCGCTTCGTCTCCTTGAGTCCCAGTTATCCTACAGACTACCATCAGACGCTGCCTTGCTACAGTGTCCCCTGACACCACCTTATCTCGTTCAGATTGTATCTTCTTCATGGATACAGGATAAAGTCTTGCTGTGTGCACCTTCCTCCACTCTTACTTGTCACCCGATGTTCCTCCCTCTTCTTGAAGCACAGCAAACCTTCCCCATAGCCATTTCTATCCTTGTGGCAAAGCCTTTTACTTCATTTAGTTGATTAGTTTTATTTGACGAGGACAGCACAAACTGATGTGAAGAAGTTCAGTGACAGTGTCTCACAGGCAATTTTTCTACAGCTCAGATATACTGTTGTTATTTTGAAAGATCTTCAAACCTGCAGCGAATTAACGGTTTGTCCTTAAATGTCCACAGACCTAAAGCTTTCCCTCAGTGTGGATGAGTTTCTGATAATTCAGATTTTCTGTCCACCAGAATCTCCTCTTTCACAGATCCCAGTGTGGACACGCTGACTCAATCTCCCGTCACACTGGTCACAGATTAACTTTTTTTTTCACCAGGGTGGTTGAGTTCGTGTTGTTTTAAATCCCTTAAGTCCCTGAAACTCTCCGCAGCCCAGTCCCTGCTGTGTGGTCTGCCGACTGGATCAGCTGCTCCTCACCGAAGCCGTCTCCGTCCTCGTCTTCAGGCTCCTCTGGGATTGATGGCACAGAAAACAGGTAGAGGTGTTGGAAAACACCAGTTCAAGAAAATAGAAAATGACTTACCTTAAAACCTTAAACAAGAACATCCACAATGACACTTAACATAGAGTACAGGAACAAGTAGAAAGATATTGTAACATAAAGCGAAATTTATTTTGAACGTGAGCAAAAAAACTGATTCAACAGTGAGAGACAAGAATATACAGACATAAGTATATTTCATTTTAGGCTTTAGATTTAAATAGCTGCAACTTGCCTTAAAAACTAAAAGATTGTCTTAGACTATAGCAATCAGTTTAGAAACTTGTTCTTTAAATAAAACATTGTTGTGATAAAATAGTTAAAGAAAAACATTTTTTCTTACTGTGCTTATGTTGACTTCCATGGTTACAGATATTTTAAATATAAACGTGTTTAATGTACTAAATTGAATGTGAACAATAAAACTGATTTGACAACTCGGTTTATGAACAATGAAAAGATTTATAAACAAAAAGTCTTTAAGTCTTTAAGGGACAATATGGCAACTCTTGAGATGCTATTATATGTTTTTTCTTACATTTTTTCTTGGTTAAAAAAAAGTTCTTAAAATCAGTGAACATGTTTAACTATTTCAGCCTTTTAAAAGCTTTTAGACAGTTTTTCCAAACAAAAACAGTCTGATTGTTTTACCAGAAGGCTGTTGATCTGACAAACATCATAGAAACGTTTCGCTTTTCTTTGAATCTTTTATTATGTCGTCATGGTTGGAAGTTTAATTAGCTAAGAATTTGAATTCAAACCAAGTTTGAATTTATTGTGAAGTTTCTTTAATCCAAACAAGGTCAAAATTAGATTTACAGGCATTCTACTGAATATTTGAACAAGTGGTTGAAGGCTCTAGATGATTTAGACTTGACAAGATCAGGGTGTATTCGCTTCCTGTTAGTGATCGTGATTGACTGCAGCAGTTAGTTTCTTTTTATAAAGAGGAAAAAACGAAATGACCAATACTCAGAACACTGGGGAAATCCTTTTGTTTTTTTTGGACAATACAGATGAGAAGCAGATGCTGTGTGTATGATGTAAAGATAAACCACAAGTTGAACTTGTATTTTTATGCAAACATATTCTATAATCATGATATTTTCGAGGCTCCATACACGATTTGAATAGAACAGGATTTTATACATTTGCTCTGTCTTCTTGGCCTAACCAGGCCTCTGGGTTTTGCAGCTCAGTTTTATTTTCCTCCTTTTTTTTGGTATTATTTCCTTTTTTGGAATCATAGATTCTCGTAACCTGAGGAAAACAGTGTGTTAACGTCATAGATCGTATGCACCTGGTGCATCACTCTGCTCACCCCCTGGGAGAATGAGAAGTAAACTGAAGGGTCTGTTTAATTATTTATTGGTTAGTTATTGTTGTTAAACTATGTGGGAAGGAAAACCTCCTGCATCTGTGAGAATATTTGATTTTTGTTTTAGCACATTGTTTTTTTCTCCTCTATGTCTGCGTTTCTGTTTAGTTACCAGACACACAGACACATTTGCCGTCCTAGTTCAGATTTTTAAACACCAGCAGAATTATATTCAAGTGTTTTATGAACTTGTTTGCTATTCTGGTTATATTTAATTTAATTTATTTACCTTGTTTTTTAACTTACATCCAGATGCCAGCATTTCATATTTAATCATTGTCTCATTGCTTAAATTTTGAGCTTGTTCAGAAAATATGTGTAACAGTTTTTGGTTCTTAAAATAATCACACAGTCGCAGCAGGTGTCCTGAACTCGTCTCAGATACTTCTTCATTTTGTCTCGGGCGTCTCCAACCCATATAAGGAGCGGTGCTTTGTTTTTTTCTTTGTTTTCTAAAAATACTTTAACATCAACTTAATTCTTTTTGTTTTCAGGTAGGTTTAAGTGTTGAGATGTCATTGATTATGGTTAGGCATGATCTGATTGGTGTAAAACTGACACTTTTACAAAAAAAAGTCTTTTTTTTCTGACTTCTCAGCTGATGAGTCCTACTTCTTTTCAATATTTAGTAAATAAGTTTTGGAGATTCAGCTTCAACTGAAGTGCGGTTCAATATTATTATTTTTTGATCAGATGATAAATGATGCAGGCTGCTGCAGGGGGTGTCTTGCTGCAGACTGAGTGTGTTTTTGCTCACAGTTCTGATGCTTATCGTGGGATTTTTAGCCCTAATTGAAAGCCAGGCACATGCTTCATAATATCACTTTCTGAAAAATATATGCTCTCGTGCCTGTTTCAGGTTCTGTGCTCTTCTGTCTGTGTGTCTTACGTTTTTCGAGACGGAACTAAAATGTGTGTGTTCAGGCGAACGGGTGCAGCTTGAGGAGAAAACTGGTCATTGTGAGAAGGGTCTGCTGCCTCTGACCCTGGTCACAACTCGACGTGGAAGTGTGAAATCTGGTTGAAAGGTAAGCAGCTGATAAAGCTACAATACAAAAGGCAATATCATTTCTCCCCCTCTTTCCAATTTTTTTTTCCCTTTCGCCCATCTCTCTTCTCTTTTCTTTGCATTAATCTGCTTCACTGGGCTGTTCTCACAACTTCATACAGCAGGTGGATCAACGATTAGAATCACATCATCTTGTTACACATTTCTGTGTAGTCACTTTGCTTAATTCACATTTCTCTCAAATTTTCTGTCTACTTCGTGTGAATATATCAGGTGCTTATCCTGATAGTTGTTTTGTCCGTTACCATAGCTACACGATGAATGCGCAGACAAGCATGTGATCGTTTTTTTTTTTCCTCCAATAGAATCTCACAGCCGAAGCTGGTAAATAAAGTTAAAGATGCTCGTGTTTCGAACAGATCCGGGAGTATCGTGGGGTGTCAGACATGAGCCAACAAGACGGGAAGGTAAGATTGAACCAACTTTATCGATAACTGAAAGTGTCTGACAAATTAAAACAGAAGTGAAAATACTTTTTTTTTTTGCATTCCAGGTTTACAACAAAGATATTTAAAGGTCTTTCATACTTTGAAGGAATGCATATCACCCGCCGTGTTTCATGCCAGAGATTTAAACAAAGATTATTTTATGTTAGGAAATGATGGACTTGCAGCCATTTTGGTCAAATCTTGAATATAACGTAATCTCATGCAATATTGCAAGAAGTCTTGCTCAGATTATGTGTTGTGAACAACATTAGCTCAATATCAGTCAAACTGACAATGGTTAATGTTGATTAGCTGTGGCGACCATCTTGAATTGGGTTGACTCCCAAACTTATTCAGTTGTAGACGTATGTCCAATAATTACTTTCTGAGAGCTTAATTAAAATCTGTGCAGTGATTCATGACATGTTTTTGCTAAAGGTACAGACAAACAGACTGACACGGGTCATTGTCACGGTAATGAAGTTGATTGGCATTAGTTGGTAAAAAAGCAAACAGATGAAGAAAGTCTGAGGCACTCAAGAAGAAAACAAACCAGTGGAGCTTTGTTCAGGAAGGAAAAATGTTGCTCTTTTTATAGAACAGAAAGAAAACTGTTTAGAAGTGTTTTTAAGTTTGATGGATGGGAATAAAAAGGAGCAAATTTTAAAACAGGGCGCAGATAAACGTCTACAGAAAATATGAGTTTTTTGGACAGATCTACGACCTGGAATATTTTTTTTTACGGCTCCGTCAGAAATCGCTGAGAAAAAAATAATTGTTGATGGTTAATGTTCAGCTTGGAAAAGGACAACAGCCACCGCAGCATGTTCAAGCTGCCCCCCTGCTGGGCGGCCCGTGAGCCCGTCGATACGCTGGTTTGATGTTGGATGGAAAATAAGAACCCCCCACAACAAACAGAGGGCTGGAACACAGAGACTGGAACACAGAAAGAGAGACTAGAAAGGGAAGAACCATCGACAGATGGACTCTGTTGTGATTAAAGATGGCGGCGGTCTTCACCGCAGACTACGAAGGAATAAATTCGGTCTCTGGAAGAGGGATGGGAGTTGTCTGCGGTCCAGCCGAGCAGAATCCGGCGGCACACAGTGAGGAAGATGATCAGGTACAATGTCTGCTTTTACATCCGTAAGAATGGAAACTTTCCTTTGTCTCGTCCATCGTTCTGTTACGTCTGCTACCATTTTTTCATGTCGGTGCCCTGCTGTTTTGTTGCATCCTCCCTCTCATCAAAACAAAGCACATCATTTCATCTGACCAGTGAATGTGGAGCTCATAAACAGACGGCTGAAGACCTCACTAAATCTAACAGATTCGTTCATTTGAATTTTTTTTTCGTAGCTTGGCAGTTCATCCTTTGTTACACGGTTCAGCACGAATCGCCACATCGCCATCAGAAATGTAGGCCTTTTAAGAAGCTTTCCCCCTTTTTTGTGGGAACATCACAAGCATGAGATCCAGCAAAAATAAACTCAAGTCTGCAAATTGCTCAATCTTCTGTGCCTAATCCATATGAGACGTGTTGGTCATGATCTATTCAGCCGGGACAAAGGACATCGGCAGGACTCCAGAATACATTTTCTAAAAAAGACTTTTGATATCAATCTTTAGATTATTCTCAGAAGTTCAAACAGGGCTGAAATGATCATGGCACAGTTTAATAAAACTCTCTTACTGAAATATTTTCTATTACATCAACGGCTTTTATTATCTCTAAATTAAAATCATAAAATATATTGAATATTCTTTTTTTCAGTTTTAATTCAAAATGTTTTGGAAAAATTGCCTAATTTGGACTGTTTAAAACAGAGCAGTCTTGGTTGTGAGCGCTTAGAACGGGAACATTTGTGGAAATGTTTTCACAGGCTTTTGTTCTTCAGAGAGACTCGAGCAGAGATAAGCTTATTTCAGCCGAAGCCTACAAGGAAATCTAAATCCACACTGACAGGTGGAACAAAAGCACTCTGAAAGGACTGAATGGGGAGACATGAAGTTGTCTTCTGGTAGGACTTAACTGCAGTTGGACGTTTGAGAGCATGAACTTTTATTATTTCATGTATATTTAATAAAAAAAGCAAATGTAGTCTTATTTTTTGGGACATAAATAAAGAAATCCCATAAACAGTTTCTTAGAGCTGCGTTTCCTTCGACTGACACAAAACACATCAGGTTTTTAGATTTTTAAGAAAAACAGACCCTAGTAATGTAATAAAAATGCATTTTTTTACTGTTTCTGTGTCCTGAGGAGCTCAGCTGGGCTGTTTGATCAGAGACATTTTGATTTTAGTTGCGTTTCTTCTCCACACAAAGCTGTTTGTGACGGATTCAGTTTCAAACTGACTGGCTCCCTTTAAATCCTGCACAAATAAAATAGCTTTTGTAAAATAAGTTCAAAAACAGTTCCATTTTGTACTTTATTATTAATAAGAATTTGTCAAATAAAAGCTGATGGTGTTTCACATTGTTTCCAATCATTTAATTAAGAAAATGAAAATGTATTTGGTTGATTTTCAGGGTGAAAACTGTCCGTAGTTCCTGAAATAATGAAAGAAGGTTTTGTCATGTGTATTTCTTTTGTTGTTTTTAATGTTTTGACACAGTTACATACAACTGTGTGCAAAATTCATGTAAAGAAACAAACATTCATTTTTTTACTTGGTTGCCAGGTATGGATACTGTCACCTGGTTCTGGGATGAGAACATTTTTATTTTCAGCTCTGCAGACTGTTAATGTAAATATTCTTATATTTACATTAACAGTTTTATTATGATACAGAAAATAGTCTGGTTGCTCTTCAAAAATTGACTCTTTTTACATTTTTGTGTTTTTATAACATAACAATCTTTATCAACAAAAAGACAATCATGCATATTTTAATGTGTTGGTGAAACTTTATTTCAATAGAGGGCACCATGCTACCTCACCTGTTTTTATATCTAACATTTAGCTGAAGAGAGGAAGAGAAGCTCCTGTAACTTGGGGTCTATTTGACCCGAAGGCCACGGGAGGGTTAAGAGTTGAACTAATATTATACCAACAAATAAAACATGGGACGCTTTCTGTTACCTGTAAAATATTTATTGTGCCGTCAGTAATGTCATTAATTTAAAATATTTTGATCAAGAAACAGGATAAACACAGGCCTGCATTTAACATTTATTTCTTCTATTCCAGGAGCAGATGGGTTGCAAAGATAAACCCTTAAGGCAACGTTTGTCTCCAGACAGACGTTTCCATTTCAAAGAGGTGAAAGTGGCTTCTGTCTTTCTGCTGCACGGCGTCTTATATAACCAGACAATGGAATCCTCAGTACAGGGATGCACAGCTGCTGGATGCAAAGGGAGGACAATAAAACTCAAGGTAAAACCTGTTGATTCACAGTCAAAGCCGTATTTTCTTCATGATGTTTGCAGCTTCGGAGTATTTGCTAGAAAAGCTAAAAAGTCTGAGTTTTTTTTTTTTTTTTTTTGCACCTCTGGTCTCAAGAAATAGGTCTCTGTTGGATATTTTCTATGATTCATATTGCTGGCATATTGTACACCAGGTGCAGAGCTCACACTCGAACAGGCTTGAGCAGCGATGAGCCACTCCTGTTCATGTTACAGTTTTCAAACACGTCCATTAAAGTGCAAGACCGGGATCAGGTTTGATGTATTCGTGATGCTTCGTCAACCTTTCATGTCGGACTCCTGAAACGGCGTGCCTGCTCGGTGACTGACTGCAGCCGGAGCGTGTGAAGAGCCACTCACTGCTGCATTTGGTGTCTCCCTCTTTGTGCCTTAAACTTATTACAGTAATGGCAGGATCAAGTGCAGCTAAGAGGGCTGCGAACACGACAAGGCAATGTTTGAAGTGAAACATTTGCTTATAAAATTGTTAAGAAGTCCTGGAAATTGTTCTTCTCATGCCTAAACTGGCTGTATCCAGAGATGTTAAAATGTAGATTTTAGTTTTACATAATATGGACGGACGGTAGACACGTGTCCCTGTGTCGTTGTTTGACTCTTGGAGTAAACTCCTCTCTCCTTTTCTGAATTTAACACTGCATTGGAAGCTCCTCTCCTTGTGGTAAAGTTTATGACAAAGACAGTTTCATGGCAGAGCAAACAGGAAAAGAGAACTTCCTCTTAGTCATTCGATTGAACCGATCAAAGCATCTTCTGTAGATAGAATCACTGAAGTCTGGTGCAGTTTGTGGTGGGAATAAAAACCTGCAGAGAATGAATTGTTTCCTTCAGACAGTGTTTCACTTGCATCATCTATAGATGGCTAAAATACAAAAATATCAGTTGGTTGTCTATGATTATTTAAATGACCCCGGATATCAACACCCCAAGTTTTAGCTCAGTATCTGTAAAACTGTGTTTGCTAAGGTTGCTTAGCAGTGGCGGCCATCATGAATTGGGTCGACTCCAAGTGTTAATCAGCTGTAGATGTACGTCCAATAATACTACTGAGTTTCATTAAAATCTATTTGTTAACCTTTATTTTACCAGGTAGGTCAGTGGAGAACCTATAAATAGCAGGTAGATAAAAAGCAGCAATGATAAAAGCACACAAAACACACACAAAACCCAATACCATTCAGCGTTTTTACAGCATATTACACCAAATTCAGTGGAGAGCAGTGGGAACAATAAAAACAATAAAATCAGTAACAGTCAGTGTAAAGCAGCTGGCTGGAGGCGAGTGTAGCAGTGGTCTTGTTCTTGTGATTGTATTGAATTTTTAAAAGAGGAGAGCCAAATGAACGAGCCGAGCCTTAAGGTCTGCTGATTCAACTCGTCTGCAGCAGAGAAGTGAAACAAGGAGCGACCACAGGAGGTACGTGCTTTGGGTTCGAGGAGACCGATGAGGCTAACAGAAAACGCAGACTGTGATGTGCTTTTTGTAGTAGTAAGAAGTGACTGTGGATCGAGCGGGGTTTTCCCAATGAGAGGTCTATAAAAAGCAGAAAGCAGTGAGTTTGTCTGTTAGAACGGAGAGAAGGCCAGTTTATCAGGGAGTACAGATGGCAGTGGGGCGCATTAGATGAAGCTCCGGTTCATAGCAGTTTGTGAAGGAGAGTTTTTGAGGCAGACGTGTATGCCGCGTGTCACCGTAATCCAGGATTGGGAGCGCCGTCTTTTTAACTGCAGAGTGTGTAAAGGAAGATTTATTGCAGCAAGGAAATCCAAGGCAGGATTTCACCCTTGAGAGCGGTACATCTATGTGCGTTTCATGAGCTGTCGAGCCACATACTGAGACACTTGTAGCTTTTAACTATAGACTGGAGAAAGCGTGATGGATCCTAAAGAAGCCTGCAGTGAAGACAGAGCAGTGGTCAGGAGGGACTGGACGTCATCAGCATATAGACGTACACAAGAGTCCTAAAATCTGATTCATAAGATGCTAATGTTCCAGACAAACAAACACAGACATGTCAATCAGAAACAAACACATTTGCTTGCTCATATTGTTGTTTTCAGGCTTGTATCCCAATCTGTGGGGTGTAAATCTACAGTGATCAATTATCTAATTCATCAGCACAGTATTTAAAGTAATTAAGTGATATTTGCTCTAATATCCTTGTATGTTTCTGGTTAGTAGGTCTTTATAAATTACTTGAATCATGTGGAAGAGTGCAGGGAGAGGGAGGGAGTCAGTGCGCCTCATGTACCAAAACCTGACAGGTGCAGTTCTCGCAGCGTCCGGCGGTGGCGCTGTGCAGGCTCCGCTGTGTGCAGCAGCAGCCCCAGCTCCTCAGACACGCTCACATTCAGCCATGGAGAGCGGACTGTCCTCTTTGTTGATTTTAAAGTCCCGCACGTCGGAACCATGTCAGGGTTCGTCCTAACCCGCGTCGGTCCAGCTGCCCGGCGCAAACCAAAGCAGCCAGGAGACCTCCACGGGTGAAGTATGTGTGACTTTTTAGTTCTACTCTCCCTCCTGCTGCTCGCTCACACTTGGACTGCGGAGGGGGGAAACGGAACAGATGATCGGTTTAGCTGCTTGGATATAAATCCGTTCGGGGACTCGGTGAGGGATTCCCGTCGTGTCCGCTGACGCTCCGGGGCTGGGGATGAGACGCTCGCGGTTGTCGTGCCGCGCGTTCAGTTTTCGCAGCTGTTTGCGGGTTCCTGCGGGGGTATTAATAGTGTGAGAAAGTTGTGCACTTGTCGGTGGGCTGCTGAAAGGCCTGGCTGTGTGTGTGTGTGTGTGTGTGTGTGTGTGGAGTTTGTTTCGGCTCCCCTCCCCCATCCGTATCAGCCGCTGCTCCGCTCGCTCCGAAGAGGCCGAGACGTGAAGGTGACGAAAAGCCTCGCAGGTTTCGTCCCCGAAAATGTCATTTTCGTCTCCGCAGCTCGCGCTTTTGTCTCAGCACGTGCGCTTCCGCTTCGGTCCTGACGCCATGATCCTTTCATCCAGGTAGGAAGGATGAGCGAGGCGAGGTGAGGCGAGCGAGGCAGGTGACGGAGTCAGCATCACTGAACTCCAGCTGTTCAGCGAGGCGCGAGATCCTTCTCCTTTGTGGGATTGTTGGGCGCATCTGGCCTCGCGCACAGTGCGCGTGCTGCTCACACTTTACCTCCTCGCGCCGGCATTGTTCAATCAGGATGATTTCTCTAAATGTGTTGGAGGGAGTGGGTGTGCCCTAAAGGAAGGGGTGCTGGCAACCATTAAAAAAGATTTCTCCTGGAATCACAGTGAAAGTTAACCCCGCTGCCAGCCTTTATACGATCATAATAATCATCCTTTTTTTTTACTTCCTCACCATTCATTTATAATCCTATTAGAGTCAACAAGTGCTCAGAGCTATAAATAGTAAAAGTAATTTACACAGGAAATGTGAGATCACGTCAGAGTTGGGACTTTAATGCACTTATTTATTTATTTTCGCCAGGATTTGGATCTGCAAGCAGCTGTCAGATTCTGGTGTGAATTTAAACAGTCAGCTGTGGCCATATCAGACCCTAAATTAAATATACCGGGAGGCTTAGTCATAAGCTGTGCGCTCCAGCAAAAATAAGGCTCCGAAGACCAAACTGCGTCCTCGACAACATATCCCCTAAAATCGTTTGGGTTTGCCGCTCTTCGGCTGGTTCTGCTGACAGCTGGGGAATTAATTAAAATCAGAATGTGGCCGGAGCATCAGCACATCTGTTAATCAGTGCTGCTCAGTTTGTTAAGAAACTCATTATTTGTATCACTCAAAGCTCTGAGAAAGTAAAATGCTGGATGAACAAATTCCGGCGTACATCGCATTCAAGATGGCTGCCACTATGGGGCGCCGTTTGTAAATGAGCTTGTGCTCAAAATTCATGCCTAAATTTTGTCACATTTAGCTTCTGCTAAAAATTCATGCCTAAATTTTGTCACATTTAGCTTCAAACACTGTTTAAAAATGTAGTGTTGATTTTCTGATGTCACCTTTTACAACATTTAGCTAGTTAAATGTAATTGTTACAGCTACATGCTAAATATAAATCT
>NC_051441.1:6624696-6653176 GCF_001649575.2 Kryptolebias marmoratus | reverse complement strand
GAACGTGAAACGCTCGGCCAGCTGACAGCTGGCGAGCGGAGCAGGCATGTCCGAAAGTGTCAAAACAATTTTGTAATAAGGTCATGTACTGATGAACCGAGCAGATATTTGAGACTTTCAAAGCCACATTCTCGCCTAAAAATGTTGTAAAAAATCATGTTGTGTCACTTAAAGTGTAATATAGCAAAATAATTCGCTGCTCTGCAGAGAGGTTGAGGTTCCGAGGTTCGGGAGCGGACCGAGAGCGGACCTAGAGCAGCTGGGCGCGCGGCGCCCCTCGACGTGATCCTTCGCGCACCTCTGCCGGCGGGACGCACCGCTGCCGGGTACCCAGCACCTAGCGCTAGCGGCGGCTGCTAGCTCACCATATCCCATAATTCATTGCGGGTCCAAACAAGGCTTTTAAGCAAAGCGGCAATGGTGGTGAAGAGCGACAAATTATTTCAGTGAAACTCTCACCTACAACTCATTCGCATTTGGAGTCGACCCAATTCAGGATGGTCTCCACTGCTAACAGACATTACTAGAAAAATGGCTCCTTCCCAGTCAATGTAACAGATATTGATCTAAATGTTGTGTGAGTAGCTGGTAGTCATCCCCATGATATTCTAAAGCTCTAACACACCTCATGAGATCTCACGGTATGACAGGATATTGAGCTTTATGTTGTTTATATAGTTTGGCCAAAATGACAGTAACTCCATCCCTTCTCATTATAGGATGATTTCAGTTTAAAACTCTGGCATGAGAAGACGGCAGGCAATATGCATTCCTTCAAGGAAAGCAGGTTTTGTTGTCGTTCTGCATTTTCTCTCATTCTTCAAGCCCATATAATTACTTCCACAATTCACCATTTATTTCAGTGCTTGGGGAGAAACTGCCTGTCATAAACACGGCAGCAGAACATATTAGGTAAATGTCCTTCTGTTAATCAAGTAGAATATATTTAGCCAGTTTTTGGAGCTCATTCTGCCGACGTTGTCTTAGGGTTACGTGAACAAATGAGTCAGTAATCCACCTGTTTAACAGGAGGAGTAAACAACAGCAGGATATTTGTTTCAAACATGTGCTGCAGATTCTCTTGAGTGGTGATGGATGCGATGCAGGAAGTACACCACGATAAACGGCACAAAATCAACAACAAAAGTGGAAAAGACAACAAAGCTGCAAACATCTTTCCACACATTTGCTTACTGTGAATTCTTCAGACACCTAACATTATCTGCCAGAACGCTGAGTAGAAATACGGCTGACATTAATCTGAGAATGAGCTCTTTGTGTTGGAATAATACAGGAGTGATACCCTGACGAGGCGAGTAATGATCTGCCTTCCAGTCATGTGAGCTGCATCTCATTATGTATTCTTCTCTCTTGCAGGAGTTTTTTCGCAGAGGCATAAGCAGAATTCTGGATCGAACACTTGTGCGGTTCGGGCGCTACAGGGACGTGGTTTTTGAATGCCGGGACTATGAGCATAAGCGACCAGAGGGGCTGCATAGCAGACCTGGGAGGCAGCTTCACTGAGGATGCTCCCAGACCCCCAGTCCCCGGGGAGGAGGGAGAGCTGGTGTGCAGTGACAGTCGCCAGCACAGCAACCCCGGCTTCTCCTCCAAGAGCGAGAGCGCCAAATGCGACGCGTCAGTGGCTACACCGCGGCGACCGGACTTGGATTTGGGTTATGAGCCAGAGGGCAGCGCTTC
The DNA here is from genome assembly GCF_001649575.2 of Kryptolebias marmoratus. NCBI lineage: Eukaryota > Metazoa > Chordata > Actinopteri > Cyprinodontiformes > Rivulidae > Kryptolebias > Kryptolebias marmoratus. Next base: position 6,651,475 of record NC_051441.1, on the reverse strand, counting down.
CCCGACGCCGCCGTACTTAAAATGGGCCGAGTCGCTTCATTCCCTCCTGGACGATCAGGATGGCATCCATCTGTTCAGGAAGTTCCTCAAGCAGGAGGAGTGCGCCGACGTGTTGGACTTCTGGTTTGCGTGCAGCGGCTTTCGCAAGCTCGAAGCTAACGAGGCTAACGAGGAGAAGAAGATAAAACTGGCAAAAGCCATCTATAAAAAGTACATCCAGGATAGCAACGGGATTGTCTCCAGACAGATCAAACCGGCGACTAAGTCTTTCATTAAAGACTGTGTGATGAGGCTCCATATTGATCCTGCCATGTTTGAACAGGCTCAGACTGAGATACAGACGATGATGGAGGAAAACACTTATCCTCTGTTTTTAAAGTCGAACATTTACTTGGAATACACAAGGACAGGAGGAGAGAGCCCGAAGCCGTACGGCGATCAGAGCCCTGTTTCTGGGGAAGGAAAGGGGCTGTCGGGTTTTTTACCCACTTTAAACGAATACGAGGAATGGAGATGTGACCAGGGGCCCGAGGAGCAGCCTGAGTGCGACCCGACACCGAGCAGCCAGCTCACTCAGAAACTGCTAATGGAGACGCAGCGAGTTGGCAACAGAGCAAGATTCCAGGACAGCCACGAGTACAGGTAAATCCTCCCAGGCATCTGAAAGGGGAAAAAGAAAAAAAAAAAACACTTCAGCTCAGCTCAAACTGTGCAGGTTTTCCCTGCAAACTGCTGAATTAGAAATAAAGCTGAAAGCTCACATCAGTGTGAGCGCTGCCATAAGTCTGAGATGAAAACAGAATCTGAGGGGAGCGCAGAGGCAGCAGAGCTGATTGATGGTTTGTGAAGTGGAGAATCTGCACCTCAGGTGGTGAGGAAATGTCGGAAGTTAAAGTGGTTACAGGAGGTTGGAGCACAAATCATTATTCTTTTGGTGTTGGGTCTCTGGGAATCATGTTTTTCCACTGGACACGGTTTAGTAGTGAAACAGTTGAAGAGGGTTGATTTTTTTTTTTTTTATCTAAGCTTAATCTTATTTGTTTATTTTTGTTAGCAAAATTTCAGTTGAATGTGCTTGTGAGTGGATAATTAAACATTTGTGTCTGCATTTAGATACCTCACAAACCGATTTAATCATGATCCAGAGGGCTGCAAATCGATTAAAAAATCATTAAATGACTATAGCTTATTTCACGTAAATAAACACTGGTTAATTCATTTTCATGCCTAATAAAGAATACACAACAACATGTCAGGAAACCCTATAAATCACAGACTGCTGACCAACAATTAGCATCAACGCTAACTTGGAGTAGAAATCGCCACAGAACAGCTAACGTGATTTGCATCGTTTCTGTCACTGGAGATTTAAACACAAATCAAACATTTCAGAGTTATTACAAAAACAGTCATGCTTTAAAAACCTAAACCATTACTTAAAGATAAATTCTTCATAGTTTAGCAAAGAAATGATGCGAAAACACGCAGCTTTACTGCAACGGGAAGCTACGGTAACTCTGTTAGGACAAACGGCACAACAGCTGCTCTTAAAGTGGCGACACAGGTTAATGTTACCAAAACAGATTTTTGACATTTTCGTGTCTGTGAAGCATTAAAAACCTGATTTAACCCCCCCCCCCAGCCACACGTCTATCCAGCCCTCCGCTCGTTCTTCTTCTCTGCCACTTGGGCCTTTTTAACCTGAGAGGAATGTGACTTTAACAGATACACGTTTTGTTGTTTAATTTCTCTTAATGCAGGCGGGTAAACAGTTTATTTGAAGCGTTTCTTTTTGCTTGTTCTGCCGTTTTCTTTGAGACGGGAGCTTTAATTCCAGTCCATCCAGCTGTGTATAACAGACTCATATATTATGCTGAATTTGTTATCTTTTTAATCACATTTTTTTTGTTTTGTCCTGCCTCAGGGATGAACCTCAGCTCAGTATTATTGGTAACTCTTCACTGTTGGAGTAAAATAAATCGCTGCTGAAGACTCTTTATAACAGAACTCCCCTGAAAGGGAGGGGAAATGATTTGTGGATAAGCTGTTTGTAAAGTTCGCTGGTTGAATTTCTCTTAATTTTCACACTTGTTGTAATTTTTTAGCTTCAGTTTTTGCACGTTTTATTCGACTGTAATTCTGCTAAATGAGTGGAAAACAGCTGTTGAATAGAAACACGAGTATCTTAGGAAATGAAAGTATTATAACGAGAGATAAAATCTTTAATCGCTTTTCTTTCCACAACCAAACTGTCATTGCTTTTTAGAGGAAAACAAAACATCTAATCTTGTTGTGTTAAATGATTTTATCTTCAGCAGAGGATTACATGCCGTTGTGGTGAAGTAAAACCCTCCAGCTGTGACGTCTTAATGGGATGGCAGCTATTGTCTGTGTCACTAAAACCTTGTTCTGACACTGAATAGTTTCTGTTGCATCACGAGTGGACTCTACAGACATGTTCCCATAGCAGCCGGGTTCTGATGAGAGACAGGAATTCACATCAGCTGACAGACAGACAGACAGACAATACCTCCCAGATAAAACTCTGTGTCAGTGCAGCACTTAGGAGCAGACACAGAACGAACCTTTATCACCGTTCAGTCTGTTGAAAAACACAATGATTGGCTGGAATTTGACTTGCATATTTTACCCAACGTTTCCTGCTTGGTTACATCTCATCACATTCTTCAGTGTAGAAGATAAGGCTGATATCTGCAAAAAAGCACATGCTTGTTTGTAGAAAAGCAGCACTTTAGTTGGAAAGCAAAACTTCAGCGCAGAAACAAACCCCCTCAGGCATTTCAGCCGGGTGGATGTAAAGAATGAAAACACGTTTAAACTGAGTGAGCTTGCTGTTCTTATTTTTACATCATTATTTTAGTAATCGGGCATTTGGCTGGAATTACAAAAATAAGGCACGCTTCATTTTTAAATAGCCTCTTAGCATCACCCGATGGGTTTCTTTTTTTGTTTTTGTTTTTTTGTGAAACTAAATTTTACAGCAGTTGTGTTGGATCCCTTCAGAGAATGCCAACAGAAGACATTAAAAAGTCTTTCAAATCAGCTTGGAGAAGTGAAACGACTTGAAAGAGAATGGCTTTTGTGTTCATTAATGTTCAGGGGGAACTTTTGAAACTGTTTAGTTTTGTTCTCATTCGGGCGGGATGTAAATTTCAAAGACGAGCCTTTAGTCTCTTCGGGATACAAGCGTGAAAACAATGTGAACAAGCCAACGTGTTTCTTTCAGACTGACATTATGATTACTCCCATCTATCTGCTGAGAAGGGTCGAAGATTTGCAGTTTTATTTATGGTTTAGCCTCTTTAGTAGCTTGGCAACACTCACAAAATGCTTTTCTTCAGGAGGAAAGCTTTCAGAGAAGGAAAACCATCTCAACATATGCAGCATCTTTTCAAATGTGTTGCTAATTATTTAATTGTTCTTCAAGTATTTGACTCCCAGTAAAGCACAAGTATATTAGTTATCTATTGTAAATTCAAAGGATTATGGTGAATGCAATAGAAAACATTGTATGGATCACTATTAATATTAAGAAAATAATGTTTTAATCAAGTTTTGAAACTGAAGATTTACATTTTACTTAATATTCTGTGCTTTTTTAGTTAGTTGAATCTTTTTACTGTCACTTACTGGAGGTAAATATCACAAATCAACAGTAAAAGGCTCACCCCAGTCAATGTTCTGGATTAGATTTGTGTGATTTGATCCTTGTCCTAAATGGAAATGGGTGTTTTGTATGTTTCCTGATTTGTATTTTATCAAACCGAGACCTAAATTAGGCCTTAATTTCCTTTGGCCACACTTTTCTAGTTTATTTTTTTCCGCTACAAACACAATTGCATCTTTTTGCGTTGTGGCCTTTCACCGTCACGGAGCTGTGAATTATTCTCCATCCTGTTCTGGCATTAATAAAAAAATCTGTTGGTCACAGAGGTTCCATCAGAACTCGAGCTTCTGCATTCCAAGCAGGGAGAAGCTCGGGGTAAATGCTTCAGGGAATTCCAATTTGAATACAAAATAATAATGCATAGCATCTATAATTCATGTACACAAGCCCTGTTAGAGGTCTGTTCAGCTAAGTTGATGACTGTGAATGGTGTCAAATAAAAAAAGGCTTCACTTTTTTTTTTTATAGATACTTTGGGAAGAATGTGCATCTCTGTCAGAGTGGTGTTACACTTAACCCATTTTCTGGGAATTATTGTGTGCTAAAATTCTACAAAACGGCGTTACTAGCTAATATATTTATCTAAATTGAAATAAATCAAAACAAGAACAGCTAATAGATGCTAAACTGACAGAGATGGAGAATCGTCTGAGTTTATCAGCCAGTGTTCTGCATTGTTCAAGCATATTATGTGACGGAGTTCGAGTTAGTTTATCTAAATTCCAACAAGATTGTGCTCTACCACTGTTTTTAGTTTACCTCATTAAAAGAGACATTTGTTTTGATTTAATATTAAATGACAGATTTAGTCCCAAAGTCAGCACTTTTTGATCGATTAATGTAGAGGTCACTAATACGCATCAACACGATGTAACTAAGTACAGAATTTGTTTTTAGCTTTTTCCAGGTCTGAACAAGTATGGATAAAGGACAATAGAGTATTTGAAAAACATTAGTATTTCCGGACTCATTTTATAAAAAATAAAAACCAAATTGTTTAAAAACTGCTCAAACAAGCTGCGTATTTTTTCACATTTGCTGTCTATAAAAGAGAGATAGTCGTCATGATGTCCACTTTTGGTTCATCCACCAAAGCAAAAGTTGTGTTTCGGGTTTTAGCCACCAGTTTGTTGGTTTTTGAGCTCATCTCAGCTTTACTGGTTCCACGCGTGGCGGTGTGATCAGACGAGTCGCCCAGACTTCAAACCCCAATGTGCTCCCTGACGTTGCACCTTTTCTGCTATGGCTGATATCTGAAGATTATTAACATTTTACATATAGATTATAAATCCTCACCTCTGTTTATATATTTACAGTCAATTTTCAAACGTTTTGATGTAACAAAAAAAGGCTTAAAATGCAACAATCTTAAGACAAAAGTTTGGATTTCTTCCTGGAAAATGTGTGGAAAGCCTGGTAGGTGGGACCCATAAATCCTGATGAAAGCAGTCATTGTCCTTGTTTTTAATGAACTGTGTTTCTTACACAAAGATGGGTTTCTGAGAATCGTGTTTCCTTTCAGTGTCTTCAGCAGTCGTTCCGTTTCTTGTTCCAGGCTCGCGTCGTGCCGGGAGCCCGTCCACCCGTACTATGTCAGCACCGGTCACGTTCTGGCTCCGGCCACCAGCGCCAACGACAGCGAGCAGCAGAGCATGTCCAGTGACGCAGAAACCCTGTCCCTCACAGACAGCAGTGTGTACGTATCGTACTGTGGTGTCAGCATTAAAATTAATATCTGAACCCAAAGTTCCCAGCTGTGACAAACGCATCAGTTGTCTTTAATCAAAGTCAAACTGTTTTCCTGTTGTACTTCCTTCCAGTTTAATCAATATAATTGACATAAATGAGACTCCTTACTTACTGACTTGACTGTAAATCTGCTTTAAAAGAACCAAGGGGATTCTTTTCTTCTTTAGTTTACAAGTTTTTGGTCATCTATGATTCTTAAATAAAGCTTGGACTTCAGTGGAGTCCATGGGTCAAACTCAGTCCAGTTCTATTGAAAGAAATAGAAAATCTAAAAAATAATTTGTTTTTTGGTGCAGATCAGCTCTATTGGGGATTCGTCCAAAGAGCCTTCAAAAGTTGCTCAGCTGGACAAAAATGTGTTTGAAGCTGAATGGATTAAAAGCTAATTGGCCGTGAGCTTCCAGCGCAGGGCAGAGTGGGAACCAGTAGGACCAGAACCACGCAGGATTACACACTCATGCATGTGAAAGCGAGTAGCTGTGCTCCGCCGGACCACTCGCGGTGCACCAGGGACACCAGAATCCTGCAAGAACACCTGTCCCCCGCGGCACTGGATAACAAAGACTTTTTGGGTGTTTGTTTCAGGCAGAAAAACGCTGCGAGACGCGCTCGACTTCAAAGCTCGCCTCCGTTGTTTATTCATGAGTATGTTTTATGAAAATATCTTTGTTGTTAATTCCAGAGATGGGGTTCCACCCTTCCGATACCGCAAACAGCATCGCCGGGAGATGCACGAAAGTGCCAAAGCAAATGGGCGAGTGCCACTACCTCATTTCCCTGTGAGTTATTCATGGCTTATTTCCCTTTTCCCTCTCACTTTCTGCCTCTACACCCCTCTCTTTGTAACCGTCTGTCTCTGCTTAACATTTCTCTGCTCCACCACTGGAGATGTGCATATTTCGGCTCTGCCTGTGATGGAGTATAAGAATAGCTGATGGGGAAAAAGAAGGCTGTCTAAATGCAGCTTGATGCCTGCCTGAGCTGCGCGCGCTGAAGTCTAGCAGACACGAATCCTCCTGTGTGACAGCCTGATGCCTTCCTCCTCAGCTTCTGCTGCGTCTTCGCAGGGAAACCTCGGCCCTAATTAGGCCTCGGAGTAAAGATTCAAATTAAACTCCACACGGAGCGCTTCATTAGAATGCATAGATGGACTAAAGAGTAGAGAGCAGATCTGTGAACCATGACGCTCATATTTTTCTGCCCAAAAAACCCAAGAATTGGCTTGAATGTTTTTTTTTGTTTAGAAAATCACTTTGTCTTTTTATCCTTTGTTTTTTTTTTGAACAGCTTTGACTAAAACCTGACTGCAGCTCAGGCAGCACAGAAACACATGCCACCGGAGTCCTTATTAGGGAGAGTTTCTTTGCTGTTTAAAACATGTTTTTATTACCCTAATGAGTTAATAATCACAACGTTACTGTGAAATGTAGAACAAAAATGGTATCAGAATAGTTTTTTGTGAATGTTTTTGCAAACAAAGACATTTTCAGAGCGTTTATAATACAAACATTAAATTAAACCCCCCTTTTAAAAGAATGTAAATGTCATATTGAGGATATAATTCTTAGTATTGGTTGAGCAAATATAAAACAATAAATAAATAAATGAAGTTCAGTAATATGTGTTGATAGTAAAGTTTAATTAGTGCCCAAAAGACGAAAGGTGGGCAATCATGAGATCATACTTAATGGTATTCTTCAGGTTGGACTAATTGGCTACAATTCTGTTATTTCTCAACATAACATATTTCTAGTTTAATGGTCTGGCTTGAATGTTGGTGCGTGATATGCATTTCTTCTTTTAATTTAACTTCATATTTATGATCCTTTTGAAGTAAGCGTCTCAGTCCAGCCGCTGAGAGCTAAACCTGTTCCGAACAGTAACACGAGAGGTGGAGCGAGTTTCCGCGCAGAGATCTTCACAGTTTGACCGTTCTTCCTCCAGCGCACAAACCGGATCCCCAAGGATATCCACGTGGAGCCGGAAATGTTTGCCGCGGAGCTGATCAGGAGGCTGGAGGGCGTTCTGAAGGAGAGGGAGGCGCGGGAGAAACTGGAGGAGCGCCTGAAGAGAGTCCGACTGGTACCGTGAGGTTTTTCCTTTCCGTCCGAGCTGATTCAGCGTGTTGGTAATTTGATTTAGCACGTGAAGGAGTTTCACACTGACGAGCACTGTCTCGGCTCAATTGCATTTATTATAGTACAACAGGGGCAGTTTGATAAAGACACATTCCAGTCACATGAGCCGACAGCGTGAACATTTGGTCATCCCTGCTAACATAAGCTAAAGAACTATTAGATCGGAGGGTTCAAATACGGATAATGGTTTTTAAAAAGCAGCACTAAAACCTGAAGATGTTCGGTTTCATTAAAAAGTTTAAAAGCCTATATTTCCTTGAAGAAGTTTCAAACTAAATTCAACTTGTGCTGAGAAGAAACGGAGTTATGATGCCAAAGTTTTCAGCTAAAACAATATGTGACGTGTAGCGCTCAGAGTATGTGTTGGGGATAATAATCAGTCATTTCCACACCACATTTTAGCTAAATATCTTATATTTATCGTATATTTAGCTTATATATATCTTATATCAGCTTTGATATTTGGTGTTTTATATTTTAGCGGCCATTTTAAATAGGGTTGTCTCCAGAGGTTATTTTGTTGTAGTTACCCATCCAATAATTATTCTATACTTCGTGCAGTGGTTTATGGGATATACACACACCCTGATCGCCATATATCTTCGGTGGCGGGCGACAGTAACTGAGAATGTCGGATCTTTGTGATCAGAAAATGTTTTGAGCTTAAACTATGAAGAAAAGCTGTTTGTTGAAGCAGCCAGTAAAGATGAAATGGTTGTAAAGATTTGTTACAGTGCAAACGTTGATATCAAAGAGCATTTTATTACCGAGTTTACAGCAATAAGAGAAGAGTGTATTACGCTGATTGTAGATGGCGTCAGCGGAAGCCTGACAGGTGGACGTGTGTGTGCCTGGCCGTCAGGTTTATAACTTTCAGAAACAAAGGAGACCTAAACCCGTCTGTCCTTAATGAAATAAATGAGGCCAGCCGTTTGAGCGTGGAGTAAAAAGCCCGATGAATCGTTTGGAGAATTCCGTCCTTGGCCTGTCAGCAATCTGGCTTTGCGGATGAATCAGATGGAGCACCTGCACGCTCGGCCACTCGAAAGCCTGGAAGAGTGAGATGCTTGTTTGATGCCACTTGAACGGTGATGAAAAGGTTGCTGTTACCACAAATGAAATCTCCCTCAGTACTCGGCGCCAAGTATTGACTCTCTGGGTGAACGATTTATGTGGCGGTGCCTGAAAGGGAAGAAGCTGAAGCTGCCATCACAGAGATTCAGCTTTGCTTTCTAGAAGCCTGGAGGTAAAGATGCAATGATTTCCTTCATTAGGAAGTACTCTGAGCTCGAGCTGTGCAATAAAAAGGTTCTCATTTCAAACTATAAAATCAAATATACAAAATGTTATCCTATACTATATCAAATGGTGAGTCGACTCTGGGAGTTTTCCAGATGCATTGATATGTAATGAAATGTGGGTGCTCAGTCAATGTAAACAAAGCACGTGGCTGAATCTGCTGAAAACCTCATGGAAACTTGAGACACAAGACTGGCTTACATTAGGCTGGCTGTATTCTGCGTAGGTAAACAAATATGGTGGAGTCAGACGTTCGATGGAAATATAAGAAGGAATCTGCTGCTAAACGTGGACAGGAAAGAGAAATATTAAGTCAGACAACTGTCAGGAATAAATATGAAGGAACAGGCAGGGCCATAAAAACATAGGTTTACCATTTCCATGTTTTTAGCTCAATCTTTATTGGCTCTTCCATGGATGTTACTGTTGTTGATCATTCGATGCTTCATGACATATTTTGGTAACAGACAGACACTAATACGCTGTTCGACAGTGGATAATGATTAAAACACTTTCATATAGAACAATAAATCTTCTACTTTTAGTGATGCTTTATAGCAGTGACCATATATTGAACTTAAAATTCTGTTATTCTGAAAACAACCTGAACATTACACACTTCACTGTTTATCTCTGTGTCCTCCTCTTCCTCCTGTGTCTTCTTATCAAAACCTAATATAAAACCTGTACACACACACACACACACACACACAGGGTAAATCCCCTGCTGCAGGTTCTGTCACAGCACAGTTTTGTCCCAGTCAGAGCTGAACCTGGATCAGCTGCCTGTATTTGTCGTGACAGAGCTGTGCTGTGTGAATACTGATGGCTCCTGCTCCAGATTTAGTCACAGATTTCTGCAGTTTATGTTAGAAAAAGTCAAATCTGCCATCTTTAAGTTGAAATAGGCACAGAATTCTTTATGAACTATTTTGGGATAACCTTAGTTGTGTTTATCTGTCATTTGGAAATTAGCCTGTAAAATTACAAAGCATTTGTTTACATGGTTTTCTGGAGCTTTGATTTAAAAATATGATCCTCTTTGTTTTTTTGTCTGTTGGGTTTTTCTACTGAAGGAGGAGGAAGGCGATGAAGTCACCTTGTCCTCAGCCTCATCGTTCTCCAGTCACAGGCTGCCCCCTAGTGCTTATTCTCTGAACTACAACCCCCGGTACGCTGACACCACCTACAGCGGCCCGTTTGTCAGAGACACTCACGAGGAAAACCCTGAGAGCATCTTGGACGACCACGTCCAGCGGGTCATGAAGACGCCCGGCTGCGAGTCTCCGGGGAATGACCGCCACTCCCCCAAGTCCCGCTCCCCGGACGGATTCCCAAGATCCAAAGGGGTGGGGCAGTCGGGCCCGGGCAAACATCCAACCAGGCATGGCGTCAAGGGAGAGTCGGGCCACGTGTACCATCACAGACACATGCATCTCGTCCACCAGGCAGGTGTGGGAAAGCCCAAAGAGCAGGTGGAGTCTGAGGCGGCCGCACGTGCGCACGGCGGGTTTCCGTGGAGCTCGGAGGCAAGTTATTACGGTTCCAAGACTCGCAGCTTTGCAGATGGTGGCGTGGGATCCAGCCCTGTGGAGCACACGGGGTACAGGTGTGGAACGAGCTGCTTTGTTTGTCTTTCACATCACCGTTCTCCTTCCTGCCTTTCTTCTTACCCACTTTTATTTGCTGGGAAACAGCAGGAGTGGCACACAGTGTCGGAGGGCGTCAAAGAGAGGCGAAGAAGGGCGGCCCTGTGACGCGTCAGGACCGGCAGAGGAGATGGAGAAAAATCAGAAAATCCTCTTGTGGCTGATGGAAGGTCAGAAAGAGATGGTTCAGCACAAGAGGAGCCCGTACGGGTCAGTACTCAATTACTTTAGTTATTGCATATGCCAGAGTTTTAGACTAAAATCATCTTGTGTTGAGAAATGACAGAGTTGTAGCTCTTTTGGTCAAACCTTAAAATGATGTAATGTGCAATCTCCTGCTCAGAGGATGTGTTGTGACGGTAGCTGAGAGTTATTAACGTCAGATTTTAGCTCAATGTCTGTAAAATTGACTGAATTATGGTCAGTTGGCTCTAGTGGCCATCTTGATTTGGGTTGACTCCAAAAGTTAATCAGCTGAAATCTGTTCAGTGGTTCATGAGATATTTAGTTAAAAGACAAACAGAGCTGACTCTGGAGAATTTAAAGCGAACGCGTAGAGGATCCGTCATTAAAGGAGTAACTGCTGATGTGCTTTACCTTCAGGAGTATCACCAGCTCCAGGCGGGCCCCAGACAGATCCGGACCGACGCACCCAGGCTTCAGCAGTCAGCTACGCAACAACGTGCAGCCGTTTCACCCTTTCATCCAGGACCCCACCATGCCCCCAAACCCGGCCCCCAGCCCCCTGATCCAGCTGGAGGAGGTTTGCCGGCGGCTCGAGGAGGAAAAGATTAAGTGTGGACCTCTGCAGCCCAAGCAGAGGTAACAAATAAAACGTGTTTTATTGCCACTCTTATCTGTTCTCTCAATCATTGCGATCCTTTATTAGACTCTGAGCCGGAGGAGGTGGGGGGTTTTCCACACGCTTTCTGTTTTGTTCTGTAGCCTGTGGGTTTCTTCTTGGTCAGTTTGTCTAAATTGGTTTTTTTTTTTCTGCCCCTCAGGTACGTGATGGAGGTGATTCAGAGGGGTCGCACTGCAGTCAGACCTGCACCCGTCCCTCTGCTCAACGTGGTGCCCGCTGTGTCAGACTCTGAGCTCTCTGAAGCCGAGTATGTTCACCGTTTCACCTCTAATGTGTTCAGAACACAGCAGCCGTCTTCTCTTCTCACATGATGCCTCAAAGTCTACCACCCAGTTTGTCTGGATTTGGTGTTTTGTCCTGTAATTATGCAGGAATAAGACTCGAGCTACTTCTTCATCACCTGGCTTTGGATTCTTCTACCTTTTATTTTATTTAAGATCAATAAGATCTTCAATATAAGATGGAACTCTGTTGTTTAGAAGCAAGATTTCAAATTTTATTCTGAATTTTAATGAGAAATAATGCACATTCAGGTGATAACACAAGCAAATAAAATATATATTTTTTTAACTCAGTTTAGAGAAGCAGAGGGAGCATTATCCTTCCTATCTGATGGTCTTTTGTTGCTGTTATGATGGTTAAATCCGTTTAAATGATTTATCATGTTGATTTTGAAGAGTGGTTCACTTTTAGTCATCATGTTAAAAAGAAATGATTCTCCACCTGATCATAAACTCTCAATCAGACTTTAAGGTTGAACTCTGGAGACCAGAAAACAAAAGATTACAAAGAAAACAGAGAAGTGTGTTTTTTCTGTGTTCAGCAGAGATTTAAGGAGCGGGTCAGCTTTGATATTTGGTGTTTGATGTCAGACTTCCTCTCAGGTGGACGTTAAGTAGATGGAGGAGAAAGAAAAAGATGAAAGGCAGATTAGGCAGCATGAATCCTCCCATCAGAGCTGCAGCTCCACTTACAGACCGGACCTCTCTGTACCTCCGATTTTCTTGAAGAGAACTCTCCGTTTCGAGTTTGGTACACGGCGGATGGGATTTCAAACTGAAGTGAAGCAAAAAAAAAAGCAGTTGTAAGATTTATTTTCATAGTATTGGTTTAAAGCAGTTGTTTTAAGAGTCTTGTGTGTGCAGACATATTTAATCCCAGTCCTCGTTTTAATTTCGATGCTTTTACATTTTGTCTAATTTCCAGTAACTGCATGTAGGTTTCTATTTTTTTACCCGGTAAAAAATGTGACGGTTTCTTATCGAGTTCACTGCATTTCTTTCCCATGATTCTTTGCAAAGCGTCACATTCAGAAAAGCCCGTCTGACACGTCGTTGTGTTGAGTTACGACTCAGAGATGTCGCAGGATTTCTGATGCATTAAGTGATGGTGGGACATCCGTGTGATGCCACTTGTGTGGAGCCATCTGTTGTTGGACGGAGGACAGATGGATGTCCACCCACAGTAATGCGTTGACCAATGGCATCGCTCAGCTGAGAATACTTGTCCTCCTTCACGCGTGACTTTTCTCTGACCAGCCTGTTTATGTAGTTAGACCAGAGTCAGTGACGAAATGTTGAAAGTGTCTTCATCTGTAAACAAAGATGCCAGGATAACGGACGGTATAACAAATATCAGAAAATGCAACTAAAGAAGTCGCATTTTCTGCAAAAATGCTGAGTGCTGAATGACTTTGCAGAAATTTGCTGAAGAAAAGGAGTTTTTAATAGTTATGGGCTTCAAAAAGTAAAATAAACTGTTGTTTATATATGTTTTTTTCAGTAGAAACCATTTTTTTCCCCAACTTAAAAGGGTTACTAGAAAAGACGAGCTTCACATTTCTCTGGTTTGTGTTTGCAGCCAGAAGTCCTGCAGGAAGCAGCTGTGTGAGAACATCACCGTGGCTTATTACTTCTGCGAGGAGCTGATTCCGTACCGGACCTCCGTCAGAGGACGGGTCGTTACTCTGGGCCAGTTCAAAGAACTGCTGACGAAGAAAGGAAATTACAGGTGGGCTTTGTGAACGAGTCATTTTTAATGTTACTAGAAGGGTTGTTTTCTCTGAGTAAATGCTTTCAGCACATTAGAGACGTGACATTTAAAAAGTCTTTCAAACTAAAGCTGCCTTTTATGACTTCAGGTTTGGTTTTTGTAAACCAGATTCACTTTTTTTGTTTACATTTTATAGGTTTTATTTCAAGAAGGTGAGCGACGAGTTTGACTGCGGGGTGGTGTTCGAGGAGATCCGCGAGGACGACGCCATCCTGCCCATCTTTGAGGAAAAGATCATCGGCAAAGTTGAGAAGGTTGATTGACGCTCGTGTTGAGGAGGAAGAGTCGAGGAGCAGCTGAAGGTGAAAAGGAAGTTTAATTAAAATGAAGAAATGAGAAGTGGATGATTAACGCAGTGGTCAATGATGGACTAGAATTAAACAAACAAAATGTTTTTAAAATGTAACGTAGCATTGTAAAGTTTTCTAGTTAGACGAAGAAGAAAAGTGCTACTAAAGCTGCGTATTTTTGATAAAAATGTATCAGAGGAGATCCTTTCTAAAGTAGCAGCACTTGTCATTTTTACATGTACAGTTTGTGTTAAAGGATAACAGTTTTTTATTCTATTCATCTGTTTAAGATGCAAAAATCTGAAGTTTATAAAAGGTCCCAGTTGAAGACTATGTTAGATGTTTCTCATCCATCACAGGAGGAGCCGTTTGGGCTCAGATGTTTGAGCTCATCCAAGCGCTTTCATATGTTGATTTTGTTGAGCTCCTTGTTTATTGTTATTAGAACCACTGATTACGTCTCAGAGTAGGTTTTTCTAAAGCGTCAATCCATTAATAACCAGAATAACGCAAACCTAATTTCTAACAATACCCTTATATTTAAAAAAAAAGACCTTGTGTTTGAAGTCTGTGGTCCTTTCTGGCTCAGCTGTGGAAGCTTTATGATGTATAAGGACATAAACATAAATAATTATACAATTAGAGACCATTTCCTTTCAGATACTTTAATGAAATGTCTTGTTTCACAAAGACATTTCTAGTGAGATTTTGTTGGCTTTCATTCCTGTTAAATGGGGTACACGGCCTGGAAGGTTTGTTTTCATCCATTTATTTACAGAATCGTTTTTTCAGTCCATTTGCTGTTTAAAATAAACTGCATCTGAATAACAATACACACTAACTGCAATCACAAAATCACAAGGTTAATCTATGCAAACGGGTAAATACCTCTGCTGCCATAATAATAGAATCTGCATTTGTAATAACAGGAAACGTGTCAAAGTATCAGAGGTTTTGCTTTGTAATTAATTGTTGTAATGAAATTTTACCCTGACTGATACAATCAGGTTTTAAGGTGTAGATGACTGATCAGAAAAATTACGTTTTATTAATTTATTCTTTGTAAATTTTAAAGCTTAAAAAGCAGAAAGACCTTTGATTTGTTTTTTTTTTTGAAGTCATAAGTCTAAAAGGGAGTAACGGTTATCATCTTATTGAAGACACTTACAGGCATGAACACAATAACACAGATGGTGTTGGAGTGAATGTCATGTTCTTATTTGATTCTTCGGATCATTAAAATCAAGCAACAAAACAGGCTTATTTCGAATCCGAAGCCTTTGTTTGATCACAGCTCCAACTTGTGCCTGGAAGGATATTAGGATCTATGTGTGATAGATCACACCAAAGACAAATGTTAGAATGTAGTAGACGTTCGGAATAGACCCGTTTTACGTTATGACTTCTGGTCTTTTATATATAAAAATACCCCCATTAAAACCCTTTTCAGCAGATCAAACCTAGAAGCTGTATGATTGACGGATTCTAAAGCTGAAATATCTGGAGCATTTTGAAGAAACCCTCACCGAAGCAGGCAGAATATTTCTGTGCTCTTACTACTGACTGAAAGAATATCTTTCTTTTTAAATGTAAAGGACATTTTTGCACTGAAACTGAAACGAATGGCACAAAGTCCACTGGGTTTGCAAGAAGAACCGGCGATTCAAGGCCACCCCGTCTCTGTATGTTCTGTCCCTGGTTATTGTTCTTTGTTCGTCCTGAGGAGTGACTCATTCCACACGTTCCTCCTGCGGCCAACAGAGCAGAACCCCAGGGGACCTTGAATCCGCGGTGCTGACTTGTAACGGAACCACAGCGTCAGGAACTGCTGCTGCTTTTTCTTAGAATACTAATATATTTATAGCTCGTTGATCTCCAGTGATTAATTGGCTGTTAAATTATACAATTCCTTTACGTTATTATGTGAAAGTCTGTGTTGTTTTGATTGAATTCTTTTTCCAACATAGAGAATCATCTCTGTTCTGATTCCTACTGTGAAAACTCCTGAAGTGGACTTCTCCTGGAATGTGTACAACGAACAGCAGAGTGCCTTTATTACTATGCTAATGATGTCTACAGTGCGACTTTCAGATAAATAAGGGGGACATAAAAACCAGGGATTAGCTTTATATTTTTGTTTAGACTTTTTTTTTATTGTTTTGCAAGGTTGTTTCCGTTCCGTGTTTAATGTTCAGCCTTTTATATGTAAATATGTAGAGCTTAAATGGTCAGGAACGAGAGGCTCAGAAGTCAAATCTGCTGTCCTGGGCCTGCTTCTGCTCACTGATATCTTGGTGGCCATTTTAAGGTACCTGAACAATAATAATAATAATAATAATAATAATAAAAAAAATGCAACAAATCAGCATTTGAGCTTTTATTTTTATCTGTCACAGCAGACATGATGCCATGTGCTGCGTTGTTTCTCGTCATTCAGAGGGTTTCTGCGCAGCCATAACAAGTCTGGAAACTGATTTGAGTATTTACCAGGTGTGGATAAATACAGAAAAAACAAACAAGAAAAGGAATCTGGGAAAGTATCTGTTTTTAGATTGTTTCCAACTCCCTTTACTAAAACATTCAAATCTGAATATCTGCAAAGAATTTCATTTCATCTGAGAATAATTTGCTCAACCAACCAGTGTTTTAGTGTTTATCATGATGATACTTTCAGAAAAAGTGCCCCCCACCACACACACACACACACACACACCATTATTCAGCTCATCATCCACCCCAAGCTTTGAGTTGAAAATTGTAAGGATTTTTTTGTTTGTTTTGAACTCACTGACTGGACAGATGGCTCTTTAATGGCCTTTTTCTGTTGTTCAAACTTCGAACAACCACCCTATTTACTTGATTATAGATTTTATAATTGCCTAATTGAAACCTTTCATGCGACTGTAAGGTCCTTTGTTGGAACCATCATGTTTCTGACATCAGAACACGGAGCTCTGCGGTGTTCAGCGACCGCCCATAGATGGCGCTCTCTCTGTTCATGTGAAGGAGGACTTGGCTTCAGGGTGTTGTCGCCTCACAGTGAAACAGCTGAGGAGAAACACGTCACAGAAAACACGTAATACTTTCACGTTACGTCAAAGTGTTAATGAAGACGTTTCTTCTTCTCTAGAAATAAAGAAACAGATTCCTTCTGTGAAGCCTTATGCACAAACAGCTCTTTTATTTGCTCTGTTTTATCTATTCCTCTAATTACATGAATACTGAATATCAAGGCTGGCTTTGCCTTAACCTTGACTGATAATCCACATCTTGCACATGAGAGAATTATAAATGAATACAGCGTTGAGGACAGATGATGCTGTGTCCTGCTGATGCCATATGGTGTTGGTGCTGCAGCCCCGTGAGCGAGCTGTTTGAATTTTCAGCCTTCGGGCTCAACTTGGACATGAACTCGACGACCAAATCCGAGAAAAAAAGCAGCCAGTTTTCATTCTATCGTTTGTTATCTTTGATAAAAACACCGACTTCATCTTCCCCCCTGTTGCTTCTTTATGCTACTGAAACATCTCACTCTCCTCTTCCTCTGAGTTATAGTGACATCAGTTTCTGCATCTAGAGGATGATGAAGACAAGCTAAACATGGTGGTAAAACACAAAACTCCTTTGCTGCTTATATAGTTCTTAACTGTTGTTGTTAATGACTGACCTGACAAATAAAGACTTAAACCTAAGGTTTGCATTTTAATGATACAAAAGGAGAGGGATAATTAATAAGCTGGTGCTGGCAAGTCTCTCATGTAAACAAAAGTGTCATTCACTGTGTCTTTCTCACAGAGATGTAATTGTTCTTTAAACAATCTCACCTGACAGTGATCGTTTTCCAACAGGATTAATTCTCTAAAGACTGAAAAAGCAGCTAAAGGAAGAGCTGAAGTGTAGCTGCTCCTCAGAACTTCAAACATGCAATATGCTAAAAGGTCACGATGGATGTCGTTGTCCTATGCACGTCCGGGGGAAGTAGGGATGCGGAGGGTGCTGCACACCACCAAATACAGATTTGTTCTTTGTCAAAAAGGAAAACAACCTCCCCCAAAGTAAAGCTCCTTGTTTGATGTTTATGAAAAGAAGCCGACAGTCATCCCCAACATGTCCTCTGAGCACATAACGCAGGCTCTCACAGGTCATGCATGATGTCATTTAATCTGCTGTAACTTAGTCTATTTTCACCATAACTTTTTATGCATTTGACTGCATTTCTTTGGTGTAATGATTTTCTTGGCTCTTACACATTCTTCCATGCTCCCAGCACGCCGCAACTGAAACACACAGCTGTGATTTGAAATGATTCATATCAGTAGAGCTAATCAAATCTAATGAGCTAATTAGTCAAATCTTAAAAAAAACAAAAAAAAAACTAAACAAAACCAAACAAACATACCTAGAAATCCACATTAATGCCTTAATTTTCTGGTAAAACTACAAAACAAGTAGTGCTGCAGACGGTTCATCAAATACAACATTTTAATGCCCCAAGGCAATTTCCAAGACAAACTACAGTGGAGTTTCCAGAGCAACCAACCAACCAACCAACCGGTGCGGACCCCGTCAAGGTTATCAGGGACGTGTTCGGCGATAGATTTTCTCGAATTACTTCTAACCTTCTGCCAGGGCCGATCTCTGCACCTCTGTCACAGATGACTCTAATGATCGCGATAACGAACACCCGCCTCTCTCCCATTTAATCACTTACGTTTAAGATGTTTGCTGCAGTAAAAGTCTTGTTTCCTCAGCAGCAGAGCGCGCAGCTTCTCCGGATTATATGAAATGAAAGCGGATTAATGCGTCTTTGTGTGTTATCTGCAGTCTTATATGCAAAATGTCAAAAAGGACAAAATTAGAACATATTTACACTAAGATTATAAATAATCAGTCCTCAGATTTTGGTCCTAGATCTCTCTTTGCCATAACTGGGGAGTCTTATTTTGATTTTAAAGATTGTTTTTAAGATGCCATATCCAGATGCAAACTAATTTAAAACAGAAACTCCTAACACTACAAGCATCTTATAGAGATGTAGCATTAAAATGCTAATAGATGCTGTAATTATTACTCCCACCTCTATAATTATTCAAGCTGCAAATCAAATTCTGCATGTGTTTTGCTGCATATATAAATACCAGCAGATGTGTTTATGCCACCTCACTAAATCAGTGAATAATTTATTTTCAGCCAAAATGTTTGGACTCCTTACAGTTTATTTCTTATTATTCTTATTTCTTATTATTCAAAATGAAGTTTACTCAGATGTGAGAGATATAAAGAAGAAGTGTTAAAAGGACCCAGTGGTGGTGATCAGAGGAAGATGTCAGTGTTTTGAGGAAATACAAGGTAGAAAATAAATACTGTTATGTTTAGAGAACGTCAGTGAGTTTAAAAAAATGTTCGGAAACAGTTGAGAAAAACCTCCGCACCGATGGATGAAGGACTGAAAGACAGCAGAGACACTGATGGCTTCATGAGGCAAACTTAAAGAGAAAGTCTGGTGATTTTTGAAGTGATGTTTAATCAGATAGTTATCAGTAGTTGTTACTTTACCAGTCACAGAACAAGGAATAGAACCCTAACCCTGACAAAAAGGGCCGAAGTCTTCTTCCAAGCTAGGCTAATGGCTAGCCAAACAGAAGCCTATTTTAATTTTTTTTTTTTTCAGATTACATCACATTAAATCTCCACACTTTAGCATGAGACCATTTGTTTAGTTTGTTGCGGTTTTATCAACCAAACAATATCCCTGTTACTCCATGTTTGGCCAGCGTTTAGCCTAGCCTGGAGGAAGACTTCTGCCCTTTTCTTCACACTCCCTGCTCTATAACCGAGTTCAAAGCTGAGAAGGTACCAATTACTAACTGTTTGACAAAACATCACTTAAGAAGTGACCAGACGGTCCTTTTAAACACGTGCCGCCTGAAAATAGATTCCTGTCATGAGCGATGCTTATGGGGCGCCGTTTGTAAAGGAGCTTGTGCTAAAAATTCATGCCTAAATTTTGTCNTTAACATTTAGATTTATATTTAGTATGTAGCTGTAACAATTACATGTAACTAGCTAAATGTTGTAAAAAGTGACATCAGAAAATCAACACTACATTTTTAAACAGTGTTTGAAGCTAAATGTGACAAAATTTAGGCATGAATTTTTAGCACAAGCTCCTTTACAAACGGCGCCCCATAGTGTTTGAAGCTAAATGTGACAAAATTTAGGCATGAATTTTTAGCACAAGCTCCTTTACAAACGGCGCCCCATAGATGCTTGTCTGTGGTGAAGATCAATGTGTTTCTGTGCTCTTCCTTTTTCTGAGTTTCCATTAAATCCCAGTGGAGGCCTTGTTATAATAAAAGTCTTCATTATTTCAGCACTTTTTTACGAGCTTCATCTGTGAACCTGCGAGACCTCTCAAGTCATCCATCTCATGTCTGTAACCAAATCTTTTCAAGGAACACTGTGTATGCTTGTAGTTAAATTTTCTGTCCAGCATTATTGGTTAATTCTCTCTTTGTTTCCTCATTAGTGTCTCTTCTGATGCTTCAGGTTCAGCAGAATCCTCTGGGGTTCTCCTCCGTTTTGCTCCATGCGCTCGTTCCTCGTCTCTTTTTCCGGCTGCAGAGCTCCAGCCGGCACTGTGAGCCAAACTGATGCTTCCTGGTGTTTACTTTCCCTCTGAAGCAGACATGGCCTGTTGACTTTTCACGGCTCCATGTCCTTCGTGAGACCGACAAAGACGGCACATTAAAATGATGTATTTACTAAAACTCCCCCTCGGTTGCACTTGTCACAGAGTCGGCTGCCTCGTAGACTCGTTTATGAGTGGGTGGTGAGACAATTCCTCATTCAGAACCCTGCCAACATTTACTGCTAAAACACTGTGCGAGGAAACAATAAATGTAGCAAAGAGCCTGTTTGAAATGATGCAGCAGGTTGGGAAATAATTGTTGCCTCATGCATAATAAATCACAGCCATCATTAAAAGTCATTCTGTGGCCAATAATAACCCCCCACCCCCTCCCCCCACCTCTAAATCTTTGTTCATTAAAATTACATATTAAGATTTGTTCTCAGTGGAAATAATCCTCCCGTGCTCTAAAATGGCTTAAACAACTGCCCCCCCTTTGCGTCATAGTGTTCCAGGGATCTGTGGAAATGCAAATGAGCGCAGCCCAAATGATCCCCCTGCAGCTGGGAGGAAGGCCAGGCTGCTGCTTCGCCGAGGGAGAAACATGGTGCCCGGCTGCACTGCAGGAGTCTGGGTCCTTTCAAGCAGGAGCAGATAAACCCACCGCTTCATTTGTAAAGTAAGTGCATGTAAAAACCACATGGCCTTGCATTTAAAAAAAGGAGTACTGCGTGTAAACAACAGCCTGGGCCAACCTCTTCACTGTTTCATCATGTGGCTGCAACACTTAATGTGCAAAAGTGACACGTGGGGAGCAATGTCAGTTCAGGAAAAGCTCCTCAGCAGTCAGTGTGGAACAATAAACAGACATGCAGAGAAGTTGTGGGTCTTATGTAAGCTGCTGGGATGATAAAAAGAGCTGATCTTACCCACATCAGAGGGTTCAACTAAAAACAGGGACATACTCTTCCCAACCAGGCTGCATCTTTAGACAAATAATTTGCACGTTTTATTTCGAAGCTGTGCAGCAGGACAGAGGACACAAGTCTTTGATGAATTAGTAATGAAGGTGCTTGCATTGAAGCACACTTAATTAAACGGGATCAAATAAAAAAAAAGATATTTTTTTAGGACAAAAGGTGAACTGAGTTCGTGAAACCTTGCAGGAAGCAAAGTGATGACATTAAAATCAGCATAAAAACAGTTACATTGATCTGAAGGTGATTTAACATTGACGTGAATCACGAGTTGGATCTTTTTATCACTGACAAAAAAATGGATCTACATGTATGTTTTATTTTTGCAACTCTTTACAGAGGTCGTATTTATAGTCATTTCAAATTAAATGAAATCTCCAAACCAAACTCACAGCAAAACATTAGTTTATTTGGTCTTTTAAGTTCAAATTCTCCTCATACGAGTGTTTCTGAACACACCGGAGGAGAATTTAGCAACATGAAACATTATGTTTTGGAAAAAAAAAAACAGTTTTCAAGACTAGCTTTTCACCTCGTCAAACAACGCTAAGTAAGCAGGTTGAAACATCCTGAACATAACACCAACAGAAAGCTTTTTTTTTTTACAGCTCTGAGGTAGACCACGAACTCACAACAGAACAAAGACAAACCGAGGATTGATTATTAATTCACAGCTTTTAAGATATTTGATACATTTTAAAACATATGACTCCTACATACATAATTAAACTCATTGACAAACATATTCATTTAAAGTCACTGAAATGCATATTTTTTTTGTAACACCAAATAGAAACATGCCAGTAATACAGTTTACACAAGTAAAGCAGAAACATGTGCACAGTTTCCCTCTGGGACTCTAGAAGGCCTGTGGGAAAACTATAACTTTTTGATTCAGCATTTATCTTTTTTTTTCTTTCTTTGTTTATTTTGCACCTCTGTTCACCTGATTCTTACCTTTGGCACACAACAATGTATTCCAGACCAGGTCCAGAGAGTTTTAAGTTATGCAAATCATTTCTTGACACAAGAGAACAGCATTTGCATGCAAGATATAAAACAAACATCCTGCTCCACATAAAAACGACACCCTTGATTACCGACGGGCTGAAAACTTTTTCAAAAGCTTAGATCGGACTTTGAAGATTACAGCAGCAGTTGAGCTTGTGTGAATACCTTGTAAGACCAAAAAGTCCCTGAACAATAAGGAAAAACATAAATGATGATGATAATAACTGCAGGGTGGAGGAAACTTATCCACGAGTCTCCCAGGATGGACTCACATCAGGAGGAGTGAAGCAGCATCTCACAGCTGCCCTTGAATTACACTCAGGAGGCACAAAACCCTAAAGCTTTAATTTCTTTCTGCAGCCAACAGCTTCCAATCGTACGGAGCCCCTGAGGGGACGATGGTGCAAAAGAATTTTATAATTAAGTGTGGTAGTAGCTGACAGTCAGTCACAACACATACTTCAAAATAGCTATAACTGTGTCATTTCTTAACATAAAGATCATCTTAGTCTAAAACTCTGGCAGGCAGTGCACATTCCTCCAAGGAATGATAGGTCTTTAATTAAAATAGGGTTCTTGTGTGCACAAGGAACAATTCTGGGGTTCACGCAGTAATATCTTCTGAGGATCTGAAAAGTGTCTGATGTGCACAAAAATCTTTGTTCTGCACAAGAGAACATCCAGTGTGTCTGAGTGTTTTCAGTGAGAAACTGAAATAATATTTATTGACCTCAGACTTACCAATAAAGGCACTGAAGCTGTGCTTCCCAGACATCATTGTTAGCTTACATCATTTACCTTATATTTATATTTATTGAATCTGCTGGCACCAGATAATGCTGCGTGCCCACAAGAATGTTTCCATGCACGTCAGATTTAATTTAAATACTTATTTTTCACCATCTTCTAAAGGGCTCTGTACAATCCAGCTGTTTCAAAGAAGAAATTAAAATCTTGAACACTTTTTTGCACTGTTCGTAAAAAGTGATGCAAGATTACAAATTCACATCCTTAAATAAAAAGTTCAAGTATTGGTCCATTCAGACAGTGGAAAACCAAAAAAAGAAATAAAAATTCCACAAGTTTGAAAAAAGCTTTTCTGCAAGTAAAACAAGGCAAAATGGTAATGAAGTAAAAAGGTGTCAGACTAAATGAGGAAATAATAGTTACATTCTTCTTGTCTCTCCAGTTTGCCACCCCAAAAATTTATATCTTGCTAAAAATGTACCCTTAAGGCAATCTGCGCTGAACTTTGTTCCTTGTAGCGATTAAGTCGGCTGCTGAAAGGGCAAGTTTAGAGTCACCGTGGCTTCTCTGGGCTCCACTCGCCTCGGCCTGTTGATCATCTCACATTCGTTCTGTTGCACGTTCTCCTCGTTCATATGAGACACCTCCGTGGAGCCCGCTTCAAACCCGGGCCCCGTGTTGGCTACGTGAACCACGTGGACCTTATTCCTCCCATTTTTAATCAGGATGCAGCTGAAGACCTTCTTGAAGCCCTTGCGGAAGTGTTTGGACACCAGCGCGTACACGATGGGGTTGACGCAAGAATTGGCGTAGGCCATGCAGTGTGAGAGGAGCCTGAAGGCGTACGTGGTCTGGTTGAAGGGGAAATCTCCGTACAGGTAGCACAGTATCACCACATGGTACGGCAGCCAGCAGATGCAGAACAGCACGGTGACAATAATGATCATTTTGGTGACTTTGCGTTTGGCTCTTTTTGATTCTGACATGCCATCCAGAGGGTCAACGGCTGTCCACAGGTACTTGATGGTTCTTGTGTATGAGAGGCTCACAATCAGCACAGGGATGACGTAGCCAAACAGGAAGGTGCACGTGTCCAGCACCTTGCGGTTCTGCTCCTCCCAGCCGGGGATGCACACAGTACTGTTGGCGAAATCAATCAGGTCGTAGTAGCTGAGATACGGACCTGCAAAGACCAGGGACAGACCCCAGATGACCACCATGGCGACCACAGCATTGCACGGAGTTCTTAGCTCTCTGGAGCGCAGCGGGTAGCGAATGGCCAGATATCTATACAAACACAAGATAAATAAAGAGCTGGAGTTGGAATTTTCATTCATTACGAAAATACTTAAGCAAAATTTAAGTTTTGTACTCTGATTCAAAAAACTCCAAGTGGTGATAAAAAGAAGGATGTGGATGAAGGGTCTCGTTTTAGATGTGTTTATATAAAAGGTGTGTTTACATTTTGTTAATGGGTAAAGGAGTAAAGGCTTTTTGACTCCTACCTCAGATATATTATAGATAATTAGAAGGAAATGACTTGTTTTCTTTCCCCTTGCATTACTTTTATGGTACCAGCTCTGCTAGTAAATAGACCCCTTGCAGGCATTCTAAGTGTCTATACTGAGAAGGGGAATAAAAAGAGGGGGAAATGCAGCTTAAACCTTTTTTACTCAATTTGAATTAAGATGTAAAGCACATAAATAGTTTACTGAAAACCTCACTGCTTAAGTACCTAATAAATATACATCTTCAGAATAATTATTTGTGAGCTCAATGTTCTAGGACAGGTAGTCATTTCAGCTGAAACAGCACATTCATGTCCTTTCTTTTTACATTTACAGAATACTTCAACCAGCTCTTCAGACATGGAGAAAAAAGCCTCTCCGGTGTTTGAAATTCCCCTGAAATGGGGACAAAGCCACTTATGTTTGACATGAAAAGCAAAAAGCCGGCACTTTGAACCTACTTCTGTGGAGCCTCAGCAGTTCAGACAAGCAACATTACTCCCAACATCACTCTATTTCTAGGTGGGTTTTGAAAACAAGTAAAAACCGAACAGACCGAATGTTAATGCTGACATGATGATTTGAATTTTGAGACTCAATTTTTTATTTTATTTTTTCTGAATTCAAAATGTTCAAAAGCAGGCTGATACACTTGCTGAGTTTAATACTGATTTAGTCACTGCAACCTGATATCTGCCACATATTTCTTCACTGAACCAAGAAGCAGGTAAAAAAAAACAAACCAGCATTTGAACAAAAGACTGCATGCGGCATGTCTTACAGCATCCACAGCCCTATTTATACACATCAGATCCCAAATATAGGATGAAAAATGCAGCAGTAGTAACCTGTAGTTTATAGCAGCCATCACCTGAAAATACTCAGCTTTAAAAGCTTCAGTGTGAGTGTATTTGCTGCTCTTTTTTTATCTGAGGTTTTATTTCCATTGAGTGTTCCCGGTATAACAATAAGCTGCTGATTTTCTCCTTCTCTTGGTATGTGTACATATATATATATATATATATATATATATATATATATATATATATATATATATATATATCATACAGAGATTGAGGGGGACATAGTGGAGATTTATTATTAGCTGACTCAGATCTTAAAAGGAAAAAGGCTACTGAATCCTCTCCAGGATAAACACAGGCAGTGTGAGCAGAGAGTCGGCTGCAGAAGGCAACTGCTCACCAACTGCTCGTTATTGACTGAGCTGATTATGTTACCTAACAACTGTAATGATGGCTTAGAGCTTACCCAGTGAGGGAAATCATTTTTAGCCAGGGATACTGCCTGATTATCGTCTAAGATGCTCATTAACAGCTTCAGTGTCTTTGTGGGGGTCCTTCACTAATTCTTTTATGGAGCTTCTGTGGAGTCCCATGATTCCACGAGAGGATCGTCTCCTCTTTATATAAAAGAAATAATTAGATCAGAGTTAGGGCTTCTTGTTGTGTGGCCACGCAGAAAACATGATGGTTTCAGAAGTTCCTGGAATGTGTTCCTTTTAAAGTTTTTGTAGAGTGAAACTCTTATCCTGACCAGTTTGTTGGGATGCATATCTAAAACCAAGTGAACAACAACAACAACAAAATAACAAACAAGAAATTGACTAAATTATTGTTGTAACACAACACGGCCAGAAAAGGTTTTTGTGTCCGTCAGAGTCTGTCTCTGTCTCTAGTTAGGTTACATGTCAGTATTTTGAGCCTTGGCTGTTATTTATACATTCAAACACTGATAAAAACTGTTTGTGCTGTAAAACTCGCCCCCCACCAGCCCTCCTTCCACTTTAAGATGACTTTGTGTTTTCTTTAGGTAGGTAGGTAGGTAGGTACATTTATTTATATAGCACTTTTCAGCACGAGGTGACTCAAAGTGCTTTACAACACAAGAACAAAATTACAGACAGAGTTACAGAACATGACAAGATAACTAAGCTAAAACACGACAATGCTAACAAAGGTACAGGACAACCAAACTACTAAAACATGACATTACTAAACCAAGGCACTAAAAGTACCCCAGGCCCGCTATACAGCCGAAGTAAAACCAGACATATCTAAGCATGAGCTAAGACAGTCAAAAATAGTAGCTAAACTAAACAGATCTAAATATGACTAAATGTACAGAACTAAACTAAGTGTACAGGAAGATAAAGCT
>NC_051441.1:6609255-6624632 GCF_001649575.2 Kryptolebias marmoratus | reverse complement strand
GGGGGGGGGGGGCCTGGGGGGTGAGACAGATGCGACAGCAGAGTATGAGTATGAGAATGTGTATCTTTAAAAATATATATTTTTGCTAGGATATAGAAACTTTGATGTAAGTGTTTTTTTTTTTTTCAGGATGACAGAAATGTTAGTGGTCCTTTAAGGCAGGGCAAGATTACAGCACACCCTATGGGGGGTTGATGTAAGGAAACGAATGACCTATAAAAGTTTAGAGTTCAGGGTTTGTGATCATGTAAATCATCAGGATGCCCCTTTTTCTAGATCACTAGCTGTTGAGTGTCCCGCCTTTATGTAAACACGTCCATGTTTTCAATGTTTACACTCTAAAACTGATTCATTTTGGCAATTTGTGGAACCTCAAAGAGAACCAGAGAAATCTTTACTTTTTATTTTATTTTGTTTCATGACTGATACACATTTTGCTGAGACCTGGTCATCTGTTCACACGTTTGCTTTTAAATCAGGACCTCCTCCTTCTCTGCTCTCTTTTCAGATTATTACTGGTTATTATTAACTAATTATTTATTCAATTTTGAGTTCTTAATGATAGGATCTTTACATTATTTTTTAATATTAATATTTTCTTTACCACAGCTACCTGAATTTAAAATTACTTTTCTATTTTATTGAAATCCAGCTAATGTTTTGTCATAGAAAGTCTCAAAAGCTTCATTAATTTATTCTCTTTCATCACTTTTAACCTGAAGCTTTGATTACACACACCAGCAGGAGAGTGGATAAATCCTCCAAATCCCTGTTTAAATATGAACTTTGATCACCTAATGAGGACGATAATTATTGGATGTCTCTGAACTTCACATTCTTTCTGTTGTCTCTCATCTGTGATCCGTAACCTTTCATGTTTGAATGCATTTCCTGAAAACGATCATTTGTATTTTCCACCTTCTTCTGCTTCTTTTTGAAAACCAGCAGGAAGTCTTTATGGAACTTGAAACACTGATGCTTTTTGTTTTACAAATACGTTCAGTCAAGACGAAAACACAAAAGGAGCTGTGAATGCACAGCGGTCAATGTGAAGAAATGACTGATGTATTTTAAAAAAAAGGGGTTCCTGATTTTTGGGCATGACGTAGAAATTCTGATAATGAGTCATTCACTTTAACGAAGGCAGAAAGGAGCTAAGAAAACAAAAACTCATTGAACAATAAAGGTTTGGCGTGCTTGAATTAGTCCTTTGTGTGACGGATTTCTAGTTTGAAACCTGACAGCAACAAAAGAAAGACGACTGCGCCTCTGCACTTTCATTTCTCTTTATAAGCTTATGATGTAAATTAGGGAGGGACACGAGGAGGAGAAATGTTTTCTACTCAACCAAAAAGTGCATTAAAAGATCTGAGACACTATAATAAAGAAACAGTTATGATAATCTTTTTAAAAAATAAATAACTTTTAGATGGCTGTCCTATTGACGCTGTGACCCTCGGGGGAGGTTTGTGCTTCTATTTTACAAATGTTTTCCCAATAGAAATATATTATATTTTTTCAATCCCTTCAAAACCAGATCTGCTTCAGCATATTTGCTGGATTTTTGCCCTTTTATGTTGCTCTTAGCTACCATTCTGCTATAGATTTTAGCTAACATTTTGCTACGTCTAACTTCTAGCTTGGCTTTTCCTTCTTTTAGCTTTGAGCTAGTCTTCTGCTTCATTTTAACAAGTCAGTTTCAGCATTTTCAGGATTCAGCACTCACTGGATTTTCACAAAAAAATGCAGTTTCTTTAGTTTAATAAAGCAAATTGTTGTTTACAGACACAATCAGGAGATAATTTGGTGAAAATAAAAGTTAATTGCACAACTCAAAGTAACCCTTTGTGAAAGCACACAATGGAAAACAGCATAAAATAAAAATAATACTTAGACATTTTCAGTGACTGATGTACTTTATGGATAATCTTTCCATGAATGTCTCAGGAAATTAAAAGTGAAAGTATCCTACCTGTCCACAGAAACAGCAGCCAGAGTGAAGCTGCTGGCGTACATGGTGAGGTTGATGAAGAAGTGAACCACTTTGCACATGAACGAGCCGAACACCCAGCCCTCCAGGGAGTAGATGGTGGCTTGGAAAGGAACGCAGAAGATGATGAAGAAGAAGTCGGCCACGCTCAGGTTGAGGATGAACAGATTGGTGGTGTTGTAGCCGACCTGCCCGCTCCTCAGCAGCACGGCCAGCACCAGGCTGTTCCCGACGGTGCCGAGCAGGAAGATGAGCGAGAAGACCACCGACACGATCACGCTGGTGGGGTTCAGCTGGTAGCTTTCAGACACGTTGAGCTGCCCTCCTGCTCTGCTGAAATCCTCAAAATCAGACATTTTGTGAGTCTGGAATAAGAGGAGGGAAGAAATATCCAGGTCAAGGAAACCTGATCAATTTGAAGCTGTTTTTTTTAGCAAATTCTAGGAATTTTTTTTAAAATCAAAACTCTTGTATACTCATGAATATTGTTTTAAAAAGGCAAAATGCTCATGTAGACAAACCATACTGGGGATATTTTCTGATATGATAAAAAATGTTGTTTTTCAAATCCTAGTAAACATTTTGACAAGTCTCCATACAATCGAAAACTGTTTTCTCAGAAATATCCCCAGTAGTTTTATTTCACACGTAAATACAAAAATGAAATTAAAGGCCCAGCGTTCCTTGAAAGGATGCCTGTTACTAAGATCATCTTATGATGAGAGGCGACAGCGTGTGAGTCGTTTTGATCAAACAAATTCATTATTGGCTATTACACGTTATAGCCTTTTTTTGATTATCTGTGGTGGCCATCTTGAAATGGTTTGACTCCAACAGTTAATCAGGTAGATGTCCATCTAATAATAACTTTCTGAGAATTTCATTAAAATCCCACCTGTGGTTCATGAGATCTTCATAAAACAGACAAAATAACACACAAACAGAAGGACAAAAAGAACCCCCAATATGGTTGCTTCAGTACAGATGGACGCTGATGTGTTACCAGTACTGGGACTCTTTTAGCTTTATTTTTTAGTTGTATTCCATTACAGGAGAAGTTCAGATTAAAAGGTCTCTGTAAATGAAAATGTTCCTGAATTCAATTCAACAGCGATTGTGAATTCTTCTTTTATTTTGTATCAGACACTATATTTATTCTTTTTTGTGTTGTTTTGTAAAGGTTTGCTGCCAGAGTCACACAGACCAAGAGAGGGTCATTTTTAACGTTTTGATGCTTTCTAATACTGTAATGCTCCGCAGCTGTTGGCTTCCAATTTCAAACCGGGAGGTTTGCAGATAAGTGGACCAACAAGCCACTCAATGTAGCCCGCTCAGCTCCAATCCTCTCTGATTGATTGGATTGTGTCTCTAACCCACCGCTACCTGAGAGAGCTGCTTAAATTCACTCAGCCAAAAGCAAAAGAGCAGAAGCTCATCTGTGCCTCCAATACTTTGCTTCCAGCCACCATTAGAGCAGAATTGATCTTTTATAATTAGAAGCAGGGAGGAGAGACTCGTCTCTGTCAGCAGCATATAGGAGCTTCTGACCTGCAGGATGTACATAAGAAGAGCTCTCCGATGACGTCTGTGGGCGCTGCTGTCACATGGGAACTCACGATACCACACCATGTCGAGTGGCATGAAATTGAAACTAAAGTGGGACCCTTGAAGATGAGTCACAGACGTAGATGTTGCAGCATGTCTCAAAATGATTTTGACATTAAAAACTGTCAGGTCATTGAACTTTGGGGTGAAATGTTGAACTGTGTTAAAAACAATTGGCCTCACATTTGAATAATTGGCTACTTTGAAAGGCGGACAATCATGTGTTTGACTGTGTCTGGGTGAGTGTTTCTTTTTTGTCTGTTAGCAAAATACTGGATCTCATGACACAGTGGAGCAATTTGAATGAAACTCTCAGGAAGTAAACATTGGATGCAGATCTACAGCTGATTAACTTTTGGGCAACATGCATTCCTCCATGAAATGCTAGTTTCATTTCAGGTTTGTATCTGCTTGTTGGTTAGGAACACTGCTGGGTTTGTAGACCCCACAGGGTGTGATGAACAGAAACTGACAAAGAAAACAGATATTAGCAATAATAACAATGCATGATGGGAATGTAAAGTGACAACTGGTACATTTAGGTACCTGTTTTGTATTGAGAAGCAGTAATATCTACAAAGATTGTTTTGTTTTTACAGTATGTTGCTGTAAATGCAATAAACTGCGAGGATTATCTTGAACTATTCACTCCAGGTTACTGTGTTTTCCTGAATTTATGGAATTGTACCATGATCATGTTTTAGCTGTTATACAGACACTCTTGTATGACTTCTAATATTTATCATCACGTGCTACTGAAGGCAGGGCAGCAGTTGTTTTTCCCTGTGTGTGTGTGTTTGTTGTATTGTTGTATTGTGTTAGCAAAACATTTCATGAAGCACTAAATGGATTTTAGTCAGTTTCTCATGTATTGAGCTAATTTCTGTGTGGTAGTAGCTGAGAGTCATGTACAACACATTCTCTGAGTGCTAACACATCAGACGAGATTTCACAACATCAGATGGCATCGTGCGTAACAGCATTTACAACGTTTGACCAAAAAGGCTACAACTCTCCTCCTCTGCATAAGATTGTCTTAATTTGAAACTCTGACATAAAAGGTGGTGGGTGATATGCATTCCTTCAAGGAATGCTAGGCTTTTAGTTGCTCTCCTGTGTTCCTTCCTCGAGTATTTTCTCCAGCTGCCATCATAAAGCCTGAATCCAGATGCTGCGTAATCCAAAAGATGAAGATGAGCAGATGGTTGTCAATGATTCAAGTGGTTTGGATGAGCTCTTCATGCATGTATAACTAAAAAAATAACTAAATCCTTCTTTTTCCACTGCATGGACTTCAACGCAACACCTGTTCACTGAGTGTTCTACTGATTCCTACAAACAAAGCTTTTATAAAAAGCAATCAATGCTAAATATCACTTACAGAACACTCCATTTGCTAATGGTGTTCTTTGTCTTTTTCTGTGCAAACACGCTCCAAAACTGCCTCGAATGAGAGGAGTTTCTTCTTCTATCCTAAAACAGACATGTACTCTTCTTTTCACCTGTTATCTTGCTCGGCGGCTCAGTGTTTTCGCTGCGCTTGGAATTTTCAATTATGCAGGAGATCAGAAAAAAGTGGGCAGCCCATGCCTCTGACACTGCTGCTTAACAAGCTGAAGCTGAAACCATCAGGGTTCACGACAGAGAAGAAACAAAACGGCTTCTTTTTTTCACGGAGCCGTCTTGAAGAAAGAACGAGAGCAGCCTGGTCTGGATTGAAGATACATAAAGATGGGTCATTAATGATCCAAATCAAAAGGAGACTGCAATACATGGGATACATGGGATTTAAAACTTACAGAGCTGAGAGGAAATCTCACATGGCAAATGCTTTTGTTGGATTTTATTTTGTGTTTCCTTAGAAACCTCAAAGAAATCAGTCAGCAGACAAAGAAAACAGGATTTTTAAGATATCTTCTGGCTTTGATAGTTCCATCCACTCTCAGCAAAAAAGCTTCAGTTTATAACTGATCAACATTAAATTTTAACGTTCCTAGCGATGTCATCTCTATTGCAGGTTCACGACTGAGAACATCTAATGCTCACCACGGATGGCAGAGAGCTGCCACTTAAAGTTGTGAGAAAAGACGCAGGGATGCCCTTATTAAATTTTATATCGAGGCAATAATAACTTCTGCCTGCTGCTGTGGAGGTATTCACTTCACAGCTCTGTGTCTGCGCCGGTCTCCCCCTTTTTCTTTCCACACTCGAGAAAGCAACCTGAGCTGACATTAGATTTCCATCTGCAGTGAGATCTCCAGACTCCGGTTGGCACAGAACATGCTGGAGTCCTGCTGGGATGGGGACAGAGCTCGCAGCACATGACGTGCAGGGAGATTTGCAGACTTTGGTTGAAATGGACATGGGGGGGGTATATTTTGAAAATTTTGGAGCCGAGAGGAAAGCAGGAGGGAAGGGAGGATGGGGGTGTAGCACAGCTGAGAGCAGAATGAGTGGGAACGCAGACAGAGGGGATTCACTGGGAGCCTCGAAATATTCAGCATCTTACTTCTTCATCAATAAAACAGCTTGAATCCAGAACATCTGGGTTAATGTTTATATGTAATGTAGGAGCCAAACTTTACTTTAAAGCTACATTTCTTAAAAAAAACTGTAAATGCTGCTTATAATCGTTTAGAATTATAGATTGATTCCTTTTTAATTTGCAGAAGAAACAAGGTTTGAATGCAGCTCAGACAGATGCAGGGGGATAAACCTACCTGGCAGATGTTGGATGGACAGCCTCCAAACGCTCCTCTCAGATTAGAAACCCTCCCAGCAGACCTGCGCTGTGAAGATGCTCATCCCCTGTCCACTGAAGCCTCTCCTCGAACAGCTCACATCTCTATCTGCCCGTGTTTTTTGCTGCGATCTTTCTCTCTCTGTGCCCCGGATCCTCCACCACTCTCCCCCCCCTGTGAGGACTCCTCCTCCACATTCACTTTAGTGTTCGCACTTCACTGCAGAAAAGGATGGGAGAGAGAGAGAGAGAGAGAGAGAGAGAGAGAGAGAGAGAGAGAGAGAGAGAGCAGAGGTATGGAGGGAGGCTGCAGCGTCAAGCAGTCTTCTCACCATTACAGTGTAATCAGGAGGTCGCAGATGATCTGCACCCAGATCAGCTGTCCTCAAAGGAGGGGTTACCTTAGATCAACACGGCTGAAGTTGTGAGTGAAACCTCTGTTTGCCAAGAAGGAGCATCCACTGGGTTTAACTGCAGATATAAGGGAAAAAAAACTAATTTTATTAGCTGATGTTACTTTGTTTCAGTTTAAACATGTTGGTTTCGGTTAATATGGATGTCAGGAGCACTGATATAAAACCGACAGTTTATTTCCAACTATTTTATTTAATCAAACACCTCATTTGTCTTTTTTTTCAAAATTATCCTCATTTTAAAAAGAAAAAATCCTCAGCAGAAGCATTATTACCTCTCAAAGACAAGAGGCAATGATGTTTCTGTGTGTGTGTGTGTGTGTGTGTGTGTGTGTGTGTGTGTGTGTCTGTAGTGTTAGCAAAGTATCTCATGAATTACTGGACAGATAAGGAAATTCTCAGAAATTAATAATCGGATGCTCATCAACGATTGGTTAACTTTTTAGCTTAATCCCTGATGCATAAGGTGAATTTTTTTTATCAATATACATGTGTCCAAAATATTTAACCATTTTTCCATGATATTTGTATTATCATTATTTTAATTTTTATTAGGCTATTAAGACAAAAAACAAAACAAAAAACAAATACTAATGGGGAAAGGGAGTGAGGCCAAACAAGCAAAACTAAATGCTTTCAGATGAATCTCTGGTATCAAACTGGTTTGCAAAGCAGCAACAGGTCACTCTGACCTTTTAAAAGCCCAGGAGGGAACAAAAAAATGACTCAAATGCAGATTCAGCTACAAGCAGAGACAGATATGACCAATGCCAAGCATTGTTGGTTTGAAGCTCTGATTCATCTGGTCGTGACCACAGGGGGGTCAGTTTTACCCCAGGCTGTACAGGGCTCAGCCTCAGCACTCCCACTTTCAAATGGTACCCAGAGCTGCTCAGATTAATTATCTCCCCATTGATGGGTCTGTTGTGACTAACAATAATTCTTTTTTAATGGTTATCAGCAACATTACAGATTGATATTTCAATATCAGCGGCACAGTTTGTTGAGAGGAACCATTTTCTCCCATATGTAGTTGTACAGCCCAGCAGCATCAACATGATCAAGTTTTAGGTAGCAGCCACCATCACAGCTGTTTGACAAAAGTTCACCTGTTCTGAGCACCTTACCTTGCATTAACCTGGAAACATTATTTGAACCAGTAGATTTAATCACTTCTAAGAAGAGTTGTTTCAGAATTCACTCACACTTTCAGTTTGTGAGGATTTTGCGAAAAGAACGTCGTCACCAGAAGAGCTTCGTTTAATCACAATCAACGTCAACCTTTTAGGACAGTTCCAGCAAATGTTATATTGTGATTTTTTACACACACAGTTTTTATGATTCAAAGTTTTTTTTTAAATCACAGAACATCTTGTGTTGCAACACAGAATGTGATGTGTGTAACGCCGTGTCACCAAGCAGACTGTTATCTGGACCCAGCCTGTGAAAATGTCTGATGCACAAGTGATGAGGCGTCTAAACCTACGATACAGCATTTGTCTGAGCAGCTGCACGCTTTTTGAGATCTAGCTGGTTTCAGATGCTGACAGATTTGCTCTTAACACAGATTAGCTGTTCCAAATCCTCCCATCTTTACCAAAATCAGAGCTTCTCAGCTGTTTACTGTAGATTAAATACATTTTCTCTATGAAACCTTTGTTGGAAAAAAGTGACAATAAAGACTCCTTTTAGCTTTGCTGTAATAATAAACTTGCACAGATGTGTTAATCACACAAACATGAGTTTTTACTTGTTATATACATTCCAAACAATAACTCTTTTTCCATTAGATGTAAACTTTGATGAATGTTTTTTTTTAGCAATGACGTTTTAGGCAACTTCACTTTAACTATCACAATTGTAATGTTTCAATTGAGTTATTATATATAAAAAAATCAATTTATATTAATATTATGAAAGAATACAATCATTAATTGTTCCGTTCTTCACAACATTTGCTGCTGAATTGAGATTTTCTGCTTGCTGAGGCTGAACACGGGTTTTTCCACTTAAACAGCAACTATCAGCTCATTACCGCCCAGGTATCTTGGAAAGCAGCCTGCAGGGGCCAGATGCATTAACAGTGTGTAAAAACCATGCAAGCACCATTTCCCACGCACAAAAATGAACCGATGAAGGAAAACTGCGTGATCAGAGGAGGCGTGCAGCTTTTGTATTCCTCACAACATGAGTACATCCTGACACACTGTTAAATGGGTGAAGTGGAAATTGAACAAAAGGGACTAAATTGGATGAAAACAAAGCCTAAACAAAGCCTTGCGTTATTTTATTTCTTCTGATTTTTGTCATGATATACTCATTTTTGGTTCTAAATGAATAAAGACATGAATACAAATTGGTTGGTTTCTGTCTTCAAACACCCTGATAGCACAACTTTGAGAAGAAAGTATTTAGACATCTTATTGATTTACCTGCTGAGGATGATTGGTGAGTCTGCTCTGAATTCTGCTTTTGTGTTTTGTCTCTTATTTTTATTCTGAACATTTCTTTTTTTTTTACCTCTGCAGGGCTCATTGCTCTGAAATTACAGTGTAGAAAGCTTCTGTTACTTTATTTCATTCCACCTTTTCTGTGTGATTTTCAAAACGAGACCAGGAAATAAAACCAGTTTCCTTTTCACTTCTTCACTGATGAATGTTTCTTTTTCCACATACAATAAAAAAAAAGTGTTACTGGGGCTGAAATATTTATTTAGGGAAATCATTTAAGAGGAACTGTTTGCATGTAGTCACGACTAAAGTTAGCAATTTACTTTGGCACATGCACGTGGGCACAATTTCACAGTGACTGAGAAACGACACGTTTTCAACAAGTCACCCAGAACGGTGTGAGATTTATCTTTAAACATTTAATCTTCCCTCCTGTGATTTGATGGGATTAAAGGAGGGCGTAAAAGTCCATTTAAACTAGGCTGGTATTACACAGTCGAATACAAAGTGGTCTTGCTTATTGGTTTTCTAACAGCGGCATCAAAATGTTCCACCCTGTTTCCTGAAATGTTGAGGATGTGATAAAGACTTCTGACCAAATCACAGACAGGGACCTTTCACCAGGACAGCTGTTCAGTAACTTTAAAAGGAAAAGTTACTGAACAGGAGCAGACACCTGCTGAATAAGGAGTAAAACTAATTCCATTTGTTAAAGTTTTTATGCCTTTATGTCTGTAATCCATGCATTATTAAAGTCCAAGCCTTCCCTAAAGGAATGCATATCACCCGCTGCCTTTCATGCCAGAGTTAAAGACTGAGCTTATCTTACGTTGAGAAATGACAGTTGTAACCATTTTGTTCAAACCTCATAAATGATGTTGTGCACAATCTCGAGCAACATTGTGAAATCTTGCGAGAAGTGTTAGAGCTCAGAAAATGTGTTGAGAATGACTCTCAGCTACTACCACACCCAATTTTTGCTCAATATCTGTTAAACAGCTATAGCTATTTTTGTGTTGTACATAAGCATGTCGTACATGCTTTTGGAGGCAGACAATACCAAATAATTTAATAAAAAAAATATTGATAAAATTAAAACATTAGCTCAACTTGTGGCTTTAGTTTTTCTTCATTACTTGCTATTAGCAGTTTATTAGTCTAAAATTTCAAATTCATCACCTCTGCCTAAAAAAACAATGAGCACTATTTTGGTTTTGTTGAGAGATCATTCAGATTTGTTGACCTGTTACTGCAGAACCCTCTGCCCTTGTTCCTTCATGTGTCATTGGCTACAGCAGGAACCCACCTAAAGCATCAGCAGCCATTATTGTTCACTCCATTCAGCACAGCTGGAGCGCAATCGGCAGACGAATTCCCAAGTGGAAACAGTTAGAAGCAAAATGGCTCACTGATCAACAAAAACCTTTGATGAAAAAGGTTGTTTTTTTTGTTTGTTTTGACCCAGTTAGACCCAAAGGTAAAGGACGAAGAGCAGGAAAAAAACGCCAAGAAAATCTTTCATCCTTCAGGCCGAAAATGGACTTTTGACACTCAGTTGAGGTTTTTCAGGGTTGGATAAAAAATGCAAGGAGGGTTTTTTTTCTGACTCCAGGCTTTATGGAATGTTTTCCATTTTAGTTGATTTAATATCATCATTACCTCAGTTTTGAGACAGATCTATATGAAATGGTTTCAAAACCTCCCAATTGTCAAAGTGTCAATACAGCTGTCTGACAAAAAAACCCAACTGTTTATGAGTCTGGGAAGAATGAGAAGTTGCTGATAAATAGCACAGTTAGGTGTCAATTTGTGCAGTTTCTAGTCATAGACAAATAATCCAAACACATAAATTAAAGTCCAAATCTTTCCTACAACAATAAATTTTGCCCCCTTTTTGCCATCCTAAGAAAAAACCTCTAGCTCTGCCGCAGACTGTGTTAAATCATATTGTGGTATAATGGTGTTGTGGAATTTATTTATGTCTAAGTGAGGGAATGCTTAGTTTTTGCTATAATACATGGATTTATGTGGAAAGTTTGATTTTGATCTGGAAGGTGAGTATTGTTGGAGTTGAATGTTAAGTATCAGATTTGGATTTGGAGTGTTTTAGTGTTTTAATCTGCAAAAATCACATCAAAGCACAATAAGTGTTTAAGTCTGATAAAACTGAATTGTGGCACCAAATCAGAACTAGAGAATGCTTCATTCCACAGGCTGCAGCCATACATTTATCCTATAAACTGCTAAAAAAAAAGCCTGGAATTTACCTATTTGAAAAACTTTGAACAGCTTTGGCGCTCAGTCAGCTCCTCCCACATACAAACAACTTTCCTGTTGCCATTTTTCCTCAAGATAGTACTTGTTTAGAAGTGCTACAAGTGCCAGCAGAAATACATTTAGGCAGCGCAGCATCCTGCAGCATGGAAAAATCTTTCAAATATCAGTGTGGCTGAAATCCCAAGAAATAGAGGGAAAACCACCATATGGCTAATGTCACAGGCTGCCTGGCGCGGTTTTATGAAACAGCATAAAAATAACATGCCAAGTCATGTCATGTGTCATTGAACATGATGTGCTGTGAATGGATCACACTCTGCAGCCTGGTGGCAAAAAATAGCGACACGCCAAATCATATTGGATCCAGTTCTTAAACGTTTTTCTCTTTTTTGACACTTTACATTGACTCCTGTGGCAGAATGGCATCTCGTTCTGTACATGTATCTGCATGTGAATGACATGCATATTCAAACACACTGTCATCTGATCTCTTTGAGCTGCCACTGAAGCGGGGCTTGTACAGAAATATTCAGAGAAAAAAAATATTAGGATAAGAAATAATACTCCACAATTAAGTCGGTTTCTTCTGATCTAATAGACACTTCAAATTACAATATATCTACACAATATGCTCTTTGAAAAAAATTCAAAAAATTGAATTGCCTTAAAAGGTACTCATTGCAAATGGTGCAGTTTGAAAGACTTTACCCCAGTAGTTTTTCAGATATAGTGGCATGCAGTTATGAAATGTGGGTACACACTGAGTGTAAACAAAGCAATCAGCTGAATATACCAAAAAACTTGTGAAAGCTTGAGTCACATGACTGATCTACTCTAAGCTGGACATGGTCTGTGTAGGTAAACAAATATGGTGAAATTGGATAAGAAAAAGACATTTAGGCAGAAATAAGTAAGACATGAGCTCCTGCATTACATCTTTTACAAGGTTTGACTCAAAAGGCTATAACTCTCTCCCTTCTTCAGGAAATGCTGGGACTTTCATTTACTCATTTGCTACTCTTCACCTCTAACAGATCCATCTTGTAGTTTTATACTAATAGACATTTAATGGTGCCCACATGCGGATATGAACTCCTAATGTTTATTTTTGTTTGTTTTAACCCAGTCAGACTGCCTCCAGCCACCCACCCATCCATCATGCTGTCAAGGGTGCGCACATCACCCACAGCTGCTTCTAGCTGGCTGATCATGTTCATTTCTAGCAAGCAGGGCCTAAAAACTTTGCACTTCAGTGAAGGGTGGAATTTTTTACATTTACTAATGCCCTGGTTCTATTATTGGTAAACTCACCAGAGCCACTCATCTCACAACACACTGTCCCCTTCTACATTGCACGCCGCTACAAGCAGAGGGCGGGATGCCAGATTATCAGACTCCGCCGTAGGCTGAGCTCCTCTGGGGCCTTAGTTGGCTCTGGATCCTGAATTCCAAATCAAACAACATTCAGATGCAGCCTCACAGGCTTCAGTCTGACACATTTCTGCCCGATCCTGTTTAAAGCAGCAGC
The DNA here is from genome assembly GCF_001649575.2 of Kryptolebias marmoratus. Taxonomy (NCBI): domain Eukaryota; kingdom Metazoa; phylum Chordata; class Actinopteri; order Cyprinodontiformes; family Rivulidae; genus Kryptolebias; species Kryptolebias marmoratus. Next base: position 6,611,629 of record NC_051441.1, on the reverse strand, counting down.
TCCGACAGGCTGATGGCACGGCTGTCAGTGATCATCCATCATTAGCCGGCATGTCACCGAGTCAGACTAAACAACAGGGTCCACACAGAGCAGCCACCTGTAGAAAAACAACAACACAAGTTTTCTTATCTGACATTCGAAACGGTGCTATTTATCCCAGACATATTCCTCATTTTTGTCAGTCTTCCATGATGTAAACTTTTCCTTTTTATTCTGTCTTTAATGAACATTCTGCTGATTATTTCATTTTTTTCTTTATTTTGTCTTTAATTTGCAATAGTCTCTTATCCTTCACTGTATTTTGTGTTCTTGTTAAGCACTTTAGAGTAAATTGCATTTAGTTAACATGAAAAGCGCTTTGTAAATGAAGTTTGATTAATTGATTTTACTGATGCTGATTGCAAGGGAGGAAAAAAAGAGCATCTTTGCTTCTTTTTGTAACAAACCACTCTTTTTTAAAATAATTGGGGGTTACATGAACAAAAGCCTATGCAAACAGCTTAGTTATAGGACAATGATGAATTTTGGCTCCGACGCAAGGCAAATTAAGATTCAGAAATACCTCAGGGTGTTTTTTCATGTGAACGTTTCCATGGCAACAGCAGATGGATCACCGTGGAAGCATGGCGAAAACGCGCAATTGATTTCCAGCCCAGAATACAGGAACGAGTGTGACATTTCTCAGACTCGTCTACATCGAGATGTAAATTATTAAATGGCGGTTTGGGGCGCAGAATCAAACATGTTTCTGCTGCTTTCTTACATCCTGGAATGTCTTTGTAGAGCTGGAGAGCTCTGTTTTTTTTTTTTTTTTTCCTCCACTTGGTGCCAGCAACAAGTTTCTCAAATGAAACAGATCAGTCAAGATTTGTCCAATAGCTTCAGCTAAAGTCAGGGCTCAGCAGTCTACATTTAGCATCCATTTATTATCACAGGAAACAAATTACATGACAGCAAACCTTCAGTTCCTCGGTGAAATAAAGACCGAGTATTCCTTAAAGGAATGCATATTGCCACTGGCGCTGGGTGATAAAGAAGCTGCAACACTGAAATGCAGACGTTTCCTTTGTGTGTTACTGAGTACATGTGGCATCTGGTGACCCCTTCTGAGATGATAAAAACAAAGTGAGCTGAAACCGTTGTGCCTGTGGGGGAAAAAACAGTTCCCTTGTTGACAAGCAGTGAAATTACTCCTACAATAAATGTGTGATAAAAATACTGATAGGATCGTTATCCTTGAGCGGAAACATGTTTAAAGTAAACAAATAAATGACAAACACTGTCATTTTAGACAGACCACTCATTAATTAGTGTTCTGCTGGAAAGCAAAAAATAAACATTTAAGATTGATGTTTTTTTTATTTTGTTTTTTTTATGACAAAATCAATTAGACGGTGGGAACACGGTTTATGTGTGAGGCTTTATTGGTCCTGTCTTTATTGGTTCTGTCTAAGTGCGGGACATCAATCAGAGCAGTGTCCTCAGAGGAAATGAAAGGTGTGTCAAAGGTGAAGCGTTAAACTCGTTTTCTCACCTCAGCTTGTGATGAGTGCAGTGTTTACATTAGCAGGAACTCGGTCTGAATCGGCTGGTAAAATAAAAGGTTACTCTCCACACCGTGCTGATGGGTTAATTGGCTGCTAATGAAACCAGACTACAATTTTACTTGAGAAAACCAGCTGTTCAATTACAGAGGAAGTCCAGCACTGGAAAGCATCACCACCTAATTTCAATAGTGTACTGTCCCCACTAAACATGACTTGTAAGACTTGGTAGGTTATGCTGGATCTGGCCCAAGTTTTTACCAATAAGACAAAAACATTTTCACATCAAGACGACACAGGGTCTCCTCAGGGTTTAAGGGGTTAGGGCTTTTTGGCCCAGGGCTAGGGTTAGGGTCTCCTCAGGGTTTAAGGGGTTAGGGTCTTTTGGCCCTGGGCTAGGGTTAGGGTCTCCTCAGGGTTTGAGGGGTTAGGGCTTCTTGGCCCAGGGCTAGGGTTAGGGTCTCCTCTGGGTCTGAGGGGTTAGGGCATTTTGGCTCAGGGCTAGGGTTAGGGTTTCTGCCTGGTTGAAGGGGTAAGGGCATTTTTGCCCAGGGCTAGGGTTAGGGTTTCCATCTGGTTGAAGGGGTAAGGGCATTTTGGCTCAGGGCTAGGGTTTGGGTCTCCTCAGGGTTGAAGGGGTAAGGGCATTTTGGCTCAGGGCTAGGGTTAGGGTTTCCGCCTGAATGAAGGGGTAAAGGCATTTTGGCTCAGGGCTAGGGTTAGGGTTTCCGCCTGAATGAAGAGGTGAGGGCATTTTGGCCCAGGGCTAGGGTTAGAGTTTCTGCCTTAATGAAGGGGTAAGGGCATTTTGGCCCAGGGCTAGGGTTAGG
>NC_051441.1:6605761-6606107 GCF_001649575.2 Kryptolebias marmoratus | reverse complement strand
GGGTAAGGGCATTTTGGCCCAGGGCTAGGTTTTCCGCCTGTATGAAGGGGTAAGGGCATTTTTGCTCAGGGATAGGGTTAGGGTTTCTGCCTTAATGAAGGAGTAAGGGCATTTTGGCTCAGGGCCAGGGTTAGGGTTTCTGCTTTAATGAAGGGGGAAGGGCATTTTGGCCCAGGGCTAGGGTTAAGGTCCCCTTAGGGTTGAAGGGGTAAGGGCATTTTGGCTCAGGGCTAGGGTTAGGGTTTCTGCCTGTATGAAGGGGTAAGGGCATTTTGGCCCAGGGCTCGGGTTTCAACCTGAATGAAGGGGTAAGGGCATTTTGGCTCAGGGCTAGGGTTAGGGTTTC
>NC_051441.1:6589061-6605661 GCF_001649575.2 Kryptolebias marmoratus | reverse complement strand
ATATATATATATATATATATATATATATATATATATATATATCTCAAAATACTGCTTTGTTCCACATTCCCAACGTCTGCGGCCTAAATTCTGTCTGCTCATTAGTGTTTTTCAAAGAATTAATTCGACTTTATTTATCCCAAGTCTGGCGCTGTCGTAATGTTAATCAGAGTTGAAATTTCGCACCCCACTCACTCCCTGACCCTTGGCTCCCGGATTGGCATGTTGTAATAACCTGAATCTCTCAACAGAAGCTGCGATAATTGTTACCCTATTAGCATGCAAATTGTTTAATTAATATTATTATGAGGAAGTATATAATCCGCTCGTCACTTGACCCCCCCCAACCCCCCACCCAAGCCCAAATAACAACCCTCTGTACATTTCAGCGTGCTCAGCCCTCCATTTTAATGAACTCCTCAGAAATGATCTCGTGCTTTTATCCATATGCCTTCGCAGCAGAAGCGTTTTCTCTGCCTGTGTCCGCTTGAATTTCAGCACTCAACTAAATAAGATGTTGTGAGCAGTTCTAACTCATTCATTTAATTCAGTACGTCAAAAAAAATCAATGGACCTGTATTATATTATAATAATCAATAAATAAGAGCAGTGGCTCAGCTTTAAGGCGCAGAATGAGAATCAGCCCCTGACTGTCTCCACAGTCTCCAGAGACGCTGCATTTAAATCCGTTTTTCTCCAACATGACACTGTCAGATCCGAGCTTTAATTAACCCGATAATAAGGCGAACAAGGCCAGCATTCAGCCCCATGCTGCCCTGCCTTGTTACCTTTTTATGACTGTTCTGTTGGACAGCTGTTCAAAGAAAAAAAGACATCATTAACAAAAAATAAATAAATAAAACTTTTTTTTATTACTATACAGATGTATTATGAAAAAAACACATTGTTGCATTTTGCATTGTCTTTATGGACCAACTGAGCTGCAATCCCTCATCACACTTTATATGGGGAACTATATGTGTAAAGTTCAAATGCAAACTATTTGATTTTTCAAAATAAACAACCTAACTTTAATTAAACACGTGGTTATTCTTTTGTTTTGTCTTTCACTGATTGCATCAAGACTTGACCTTTTATCACCTCTCACCTAAAATATACAAATTATTAGCATTTCCTAATAAGAGCCCCTTCATAAAGGATTCATTAATAGTTTATAAACATGAGTTTGTAAAAAATTTAAAAGGCATCAACAATCATATAAAAAAACAGTTATAAAACAGTGAGAGCAGGCCCAATATTTAGATGAATTGCTGTACTTTAATTAATTTCTTCATCATTTAAATTTTAAAAAACAAACATTTGTCTGTAAGTTACCTTCATGGAAGCACCTGTTGAAGATACAAAGTTTGATTTGGAAAAAAAAAAGTTATTCAGTTAAAAAAAGTAATCTGAGCAACTAAATTACATTTATGTAAATGAATAAAAGTCCAGCACATGATCTGCTTCAAAACAGTATTTTATAAATGATTATATAAAGTGTTTACAAACCAGTTTAGAAAGCATTAATAAACCCTTTACAAAGAGACCTTTATTAGGAAGAGGTACCAGTAATTGTTTAAAAAGCTTCTCGAGTCATATAAATCTAAAGACGCGTGTCCCACTGAAGCTTGAAGTGTAGCTTCTATATCAGAGTCAGAGGGTTTTCTTTGCTTTATTTCTAATCAGTTTGAAATAATTTATGGGAGTGTTGCTTTAATCTCTTTAGGGTGGCTGCCTGGCTGTGAATCCTCCACTCAGCCCAGTGATGAGTTAGGTAAAGATGGAGCAGCAGACAAACTTCCCACTCAGTCAAACCTAAGGCCCAGATGCTTCGTTTCGGGTTTAAATTCATCAAAGTTTCATGCAAAGTCTTAACTCTCTGTTCCTGCACCATCCCTTTACCTAAACACACGTCTTCAGTCTCAGTATTTGTTGTTGCTCATCTGTTTAGCCGCCTTTAAGAGGATTTTGCAGCTACACACCTGACTCCATGACCATATAACCACAAATCTGATATTCTCAGGCTTTCAAACTGAATATAGGTGTTGATGTGATCCACCTAAATCCCCCACCCCACCCAAAAAAAGTCACAGGCCTTATCTACAAGCCCATCCAGTAATGATGCCTACTTTAGCAGCACAGAATCACATTCATTTTTAATTAGGCAGGCAAATTAATAGGCAGCAGTTTAGGAGTTTAATTACTCAATTAACTTCACGCACGTTAATTTTTAACTATCTAAATTAGGTTGCACATTATTCGATTTGATGATAATTATAGAATTAAATATAAATTAATTGTTTTTGGGATGATTTGGATGAACTAGATGCAGTCCCAATTAAACAGCAGGAAGAAGAAGAGGGGGAAAAAATGGTTGCCATCTTAAGCTCACAAATCCTTTTGATTCGATTTTAAGGAAGAAACTCTGCCTGGATTTTTTTTTTTTTTTTTTCTTCTCTGATCCACAAATTCTCTCTCCCTCTCTAATCCCACAATTAAAAGTTTCCTCCCATCTAATTATCTGTAATTGTGCCGCTGTCAAAGTAGAATGGAGAAGTGAAAGCGATTGATTTGGACTTTTAATTCAGTTCATTTCTGATAGAAGAGAAAGTAATTCCCTTCAAATTACCTCATTCAATCCTGACACCCTAATGCCCTTCAAAATCTTTTTTTTTTTACTCCGCAGCATTTATATATTAAAAATGAAGCTAGAATGACTAGTGCCTCCTAATAATAATAACCAAACTTCCATTAGAATAATAATTTCATTTCAATTAAAACTGACTTATCACCTTTGCTAAAACGTGCTTAATATGCCGAAAATTATCAATGCTTGAAGGAGCCCAAACTGGGGAGTCTAATTGTAATCAGCAAATCAGAGGTGCTTGTCGCTGCCGCGCCTTTGCAGAGAGGCAGCCTCGGAAATAGAACTAATTTACTCAACTCCCCCGGGAAATCCGCTCAACAGATTAACATTTTCAAAATATAGTAATGATATAATTTGAGAAATGGTGACGCCAATTTGTGAGAAGCCTTTGTGCGGAATAATTTGCTTTTTTTTTTTCCTCCTCTTCCTCCCTTCGCCACCGCCTGCGTTTTGCCCCCGTTAATTACAGCTCCGCAGATGAAGGGTGTGCTGTTTGACTCACTGCTTATTATTCAACTTCAATCTAATAATTCAACTCTACAGGAATAAGGAGGGGGGGGGGGGGAAGTGTTGTCTAGCCCAATTTTTAAGCCACCCTGCATATAATCCCAAATGGATATGGATTGGTGGAAATCTGAATAGGTGCTTTTAAACAAGCAGTGTGTGCTGTCACTGTGTGTGTTATTTCTGCTCACATGGAGCCTCTGTGCTGTAATCTGTGTGACTGCATAAGACTTGTGCTCACACATGATGGGTCTGTTTGATCTGAGGCATCATGGCACCGCAGCCAACATCCTAAATCTTCTTTATATCAACATCAAACTTTAGAGGAAGATGTTTGAACGCAATCCGCCGCACTTCAGGTCACTTTGGGCCTACTTTGTGTGCAGGCAAAATGAGTTTACACAACTTAAGTTTAGAGACGAAACAACAAACTTGACTTTTAGCCACCTTTTAAACAGACTTGTTGCTTCATGCTTCTGTAGCTGTTGTTGCCAACTTGGAAGTAAATGCTCCACACTTATATAGCACCTGTTTAACCTCTACAGGTTCTACAATGTTTATAATGTTTCTCATTCGCCCATACTTATACAGTGCTTTCCAGTACAGAGCCCTTTTATATCCCTCTGATACACACACTAAAAGCTGCTGCCTTCTTTTGGTAATTCAGTTGCTGAGTTAAAGCTGTTGGTTTGGTTTTGCCAAATACTGAATCCAGAAGGTTTGACTTAGTATTTGGGTTGTTGTTGAGCTGTCATTTTTCAGTCTGCTATTTTAAGCTGGAAGTTGACCAAATTGGACTTGACTGGACCTTTGCTTTAGAATATAATAAGTAAAGGTATAAGAAACAACCCATAAGCAGATGTTTAACCTGGTTGGCTTTGTTAACACCTTTAGTTTTCAGTAGACAGTGATTCTGGGTTCCTAACTAAATATTAGCTGGTCTTAGCTGACGCTAATAATGGTTTGTACCAGCTACCAACCCAAGATGTAATTATCTAATAAGGCCGATTTTGGGTTGTTATTTTTAACTCAACTTTTTAGTGGCTCTAAATCAGCAAACTGGTCAATTTCACACTATTTCTGGGTTAAAACCATACCCATGGTTGGCTCTGTCCATATTTGACACAGCACTGAGTTACAGATTAGGTTGTTTTTACCCCAGCAGGTTTTAGTGTGCACCAAGAAGCAGTCAAAGTGACTGCATGACATTCTGCAGTCTTACAAAGAAACTGTGCTGCAAACATATGAATTTAAACACTGCCGGCTGACTTTGTGGTTCATCCACAAATCATTTTATGGTAACATCCTGCACAAACACAACCACATTGACATGTTTTATTCACAGGGCTTCATTGTAACACACCTTTTAAGACACTCACCTGTGCCTTGACCTTAGACTGGGCCTTCACTGAACCCAAACTCAAAGAGCTGCATTTTAAATTGTCATTACAAAGACCTGCTGTGCCCTCTAGTGGCTGTTTGCTTTCCGTTCCAAGCAGGAGGGCTAAAATGTAGGTTTCACAAACAAATGTGAAGGGCTTCATGAAATGTGACACAAACAACCCAAGTTCATGAGTTTATTTTAACCAAACTTTCTGGAGAATGAGCTAGAAGAAAACGATGACCCCTGACCTCTTGATACAACCTGAAATAACTTATGAAGTCCTTTATTTTGGCCAACTTATATTTTATTTTGATATAATAAAAGAAAAACTCTGGTTTCACCACATAGTTTGTATTATTAGAAGCCAACACGAAATGAAAATATTTTATAAAGTATTTCCATAAATGTGTTTTTTTTTCCTGTGGTTAAAGACATTTTACAAAGTGAATTATGCACAAACATAAAGGTCTGGAAGTGAACCGGTTAAACCAATTAGCTCTTTTTGAATGTAGCTCAAAATGTAAAACAGTTTGACAATGGTAAAATGTATAGTTTGTTGAAAACTTTGTAAAAAACAGAAATAAGTTTTACTTCTACATCCTAAAATGCACTTGTCTTAAACAGACATTGTAAACAGAAATGGATATAATGCTCAATTGTATTTTAATAACCATAAATGTGCAAAAAATCAGCTGCAGCTCTAATGCCAGACTGTAAATAAATGAACCAGCAGTAATTTACAGTAAATATTTTTCTTCCTAATTGGTTGGGAAAAGCTGTTTGCCACAGGAGAAAGGGGATGTGTGTGAGAGTGTGTGAAAGGTGTGAGTTTCTAAAGCCGTGTCCTCAGTGATGCAAATTAAACTTACAATAAATTAATTACAAGTTGAACCTGAATTAAAGGCAGACGGGTTGTTCTTTTCTCAAAGGCTTCCTGGTTCAATCCCAGAATTTCCCAAAATGAATGTTGAAATGTTCTTTAGCAAAATGTTGAATCCCACTTTTTTTCCTAATGTCTTTCCTAAACTTTGTCTTCTAAATAAAAGTAAAGCATCACATTGCTCCATGTGGACTTCAACGGAAAACATGTTTTAAAATTCACCTTTAGGACACATATTCTTATAGAGGGGCAGAAAAAAGTACAACAATGTACTAAATTACAAGATGCCTGTAATATATTTTGAGACAGCTGGAATGATAAACTTTATTCTGGACTAAATCTTTAGCCTGTTATTGTTACACAGACATGTTTTATAATTTTTTGCAGTAATTATAATCCATTCCCTGTGTGGTTTCTCAGCAGCTCAGTGAGCAGCTGCTTTATGAAGACTTCTGCTGCCATCAGCTGGTAAAACCTGCAGACACCAGGAGATTCTCTTCATGCATTAATCATCATTTTAAGTCATTGGTTTGCAGGAGATTTAACCTGTGTGAAACAATGCTGAGGTCAGTTTCTCTCCAGTATATTCCCTCATCTAAGAGAGCAGACCAGACCTAACTCTAAGAACATCTAAAAACCATTTGTCAGAAATTGTGATTGGATTATGGGACCTCTGTTTTAATTATTAACGTCATATTGTAATATAGGAATTATATGGCTCTATTACACTTTTTAATAAAAGTGAGTTATGCACATTTACACACATTTCTGTACTTAAAATACTCTACTATGAATCCAATAATTTAAAGGACAGAACGCACATATATTTTTTCCAGCTGATGAGTCAAGGACAATTTGTTTGAGAGACTCCAACACTGTAATTTAACAGCCAGGGAATTACATTCATTTTAAGTCACATTAGGCAGAAAATAAATTTCGACACAGTTAAAACATAAATAGAGACTAATGTGCTTCAATTAGAGCACAAAAAACAAAATACTCCAGTGTTCAGGTTGCCTTACTTGTGTAAAGGTAGTGAACCAAAAGCAGTTTCCAGCCCCGAAAAGAGACTTTAAGAAATATTCAACTTTTCAAACTAATATTACTTCTCTTTAAAGTACTACACATATAAAACTATATTCATTTAATAAGCCATTCTTAGATATTAAATTGTTAAACATAAGAGGCAAGTATAGCACCCAATTAGTTTGTTTAAGAGGATATGATTCTTTGAGGGGGTTATGATGCTTTTTAACCAAAGTGTTTTCTCTTTCCAGCTTTTACTGATGTAATAAAATCATAAAACCAGAAATCCACACTAAAGGGAATTAAGTAAATATTCCCCGGGAGCTGCCTGAAATGTCTCATTGGTAGTATTTGTCTTTATTACTTTACTTAATTTGATTGCCAAACTTTACATCTGTAAAGTGATGGGCTGGGCAGCTGACCTGATGCATTATGGGCTTGATTCAGGGCAGCTTGTCCAACTTCAAACAGCGCTGTGAGACTTCACGGTGTCAGATGGCATTAAGACATCATGAGAAAGAGACAGCTGCATTCAGGACAAGTCAGGTGCTGCAGACGCTCTCCTGCAGCTGCTGCACCTCTGTGGTGACTCAGCTTCGGTCTGATTGGCTGAAGGCTTCACTGACACACATGATGTGTGGAAAGGTTTACTCTTCAAGCTGGGTTTCTTTAATCCACATCCAGACTTTGAAGTCAAAAAGAAATGAAAAAAGTGACTGCTTCTGGTTTAATATTCAGTCCAAAGTTTTTGGAAATATGTAAATATAGAGATCTTTTGCTTAACCCTCACAACTTTGCTCTTGTGTAGATTTGAAGTCTGAAGTAAAAGAAAAATCAATCTGCATTTTAAATGAAACTGCTGGAGAGATACATAATGTAATTTTACTGTTTTGTATTGGAAATACATGTTGTAACTTTTTTGGTTACTCATTTAGATAAGTAAAATGTTTAAATAGTAATAATTACAAGGAAAGTCACCATTTTTGACAAATGTGATTAACAGGATTAATTTATCTGGTTTTGGTTTTTTTTTCAGTTAAGAATATGTAATGAATACACAAATTTGAATGGTAAATGGAGTGTACTTTATAGCACCTTTCTAACCAACCAGATCACTTAACTTCCTTTACAACACCTGTGCCCTCATTTACCCGTCCTCATCCACACACATTCATACAGCACTCTACAAATCTAATCTGAATAAATCATTCTATAGAGTCTAATCAGTGTTTTAGATCACATCCATACACTGATGGCAAACATTGGATGCACTGAGGGATTCGGTGTCTTATCTAAGGATATTTTGACATGTGGCATACTGGAGAAATTGAACCTCCAAATATTGGTTGGAGGACGCCAGCTTTAACCACTGAGTCACAGCTGCAGACTGAAACACTAAATAATCACATTTTCTCACTTTCAATTATCTTTGGTATAATAAATAATTAACATGGTCAGAACATGACGAGCTGCACTGCTAATTTGTCTAGCCTCTGGTAATTTATTTGAACTGTTTAATTAATTTATTTTTATTGAATATCTTGTATGATACCACCTGTGTTTCTAGACTAGTGGTGATGAAATCAATTGCATTTGAGCATCAGCAGAGTAGCTTGGATACACTGTCTTAAATTCAAATATTAAATATTTACTCCGATTTCTTAACAATAACATATATTCTGGAAAAGCCACACATGATGTCTCATATCTAATGAACACACTATATGTGTAAAAACATAAATTTATCTGAAAACAGTTGGAAAACTTCAGCATTAATTTAATTTAACATTCTTTAATCTCGTCCTAAACGTATTCTAAGGGTTTTTTCATGGTGTAAAGATCTGGATCTTTCTAGAGTTCACTCGTTTGTTTCACAAAACCGCACCAGTCACGATGAGTCGTCATGTAGGACGTCAGTGACGTCATGGCGTAGGCGGAGCGTGCGTGACATGTCAAAACAGGAGTCAGCTCTGCGGCTAACAGATGAGGCAGCGGCGCAGAGGGGTCTGTACGTACGGTACGGACTGAAACGGACAAGCAAAAAAAAAGTAGCTTCACACAGATAATTTGGAAGAACTTCGTTTTCTTTTTGACATCTTAATAAACGAAAATCGAGCAAGAAAGTCGGAGCAAGGTGAGTAAAACTCAAACAAAAGCGACGGTTAGTTGATTCATCTTGTGTTAGCATAGCAAAGCTACCAGTGAGAAAAATAAATTTAAAAACAAAGTGACTTTCTTATAACAGTCGCTTAGCGTGTTTTGTTCTGGGGACTTAAAAAGATATCATTTAAAGTTCACTCTTTTCGCTGAAGTTAATTTAAGTTAAATTTGGTTTAGCCTAAAGCTTCGTTGTTTTGCCTCAATAATACTACATGTTTATTTATCTGCTATATTCTGGCACTTAAACTTGGCTTTATTTTAATGGTTTGACGCAGTCTTTTCCCCCTGTTTGAAACCGTCAACAACATGAGTTGTTATTGATTACATAATCGATCAGCTGTTAGTCTCATCGCGTTAGTTAGCTTAGCCAGCCTGCTAGCAATTTAGCAAACTCATTGTTTGTAGGTCCTGGAAGTCACGTGACTCAGCACAAGTTAGAATAGAGCCCATCCCTGACAGATCCTTTAAACCTTCACTTCACTTCACACAGTTCTACTTATTTGTATATACTGTTTTAGGTTGGATATAATTAATAATAAACTGTCAGCTGAAGATAATTGGCAGAAATGGAGTTTCCAGACTTGGGAGAGCACTGTTCTGAGAAAACCTGCAAACAACTTGGTGAGTACGATCTGAAATAATCATAAAGAATGGGGTGTTTGTTTACCGTGCCAAGTCTGATCTAAACTTAAACATTTTTGCAGATTTTCTTCCGATGAGATGTGATGCCTGTGAAGAAATATTCTGTAAGGATCACATAACCTATGCAAATCACAAATGCACATCTTCCTACAAAAAGGTGAGTGACTACAAATGAATGTCTAAAGGTTATAAAGTGTAACTACTCTTTTAAACATGTTTAATCCCATTTGTGTTTAAACCAAATCAAGGGATTGCAAAATAAACAAGTGCACATATAAACATCTATAATTATAGTAAATTAGTTTGATTCTTGGTTTATCATTCACTTCATTTAAATCACATATGCAGCGGTGTTGCAGTGGGCCTATGTGTGCTTTCTGATTTGAAAGAATACATATATTTTTTACTATATTCACCTCTGATTCACAAAATCCCCAACATATTCAAATCATCCCAAACTATTGCAAAATCTATGTGTCACACTGTTCAAGTTTTGAATAGCTAAAACTAAGATTTTCATTGGGGCTGACTGACTGAAAGGCACAGGATTAGATTAGTCAGAAGTAAACCAGAGGGACAACTCAGGTTGAGACAAAAGGCAATTTTCGATTGTTGAATGTAGCACAACCTGCCTCGCCTTAATTTGATTCTGCACTCTCTCTGTGATTTTTCCATACAACTGAGTGCCGTCTTGATGTGGGCGGGATCGTAGCAGGGCTGCTCGACACTCCTCCGATGTCATTTTTTTGGCGACACCCAACAATGGAGGAGATCGAGGTCATTGTTTGCCTGATGCTCGATCTATGGTTAGTCATTCACAAGTTCAGTGAGTCAGAGCTCACAAGGCTTACCCTAAACAAAAAAAAATGGATAAAAGCAAATCTGTGTGGCTGTAAAATATGGTGGATGAAAATGGCGGTTTGGAAGCAGTTGCTGCCATGACTCCTCCAGTGGTGTGGCTCTCTGGCCAGTCAGTGGCCTGCAGGCTGCTAATGTGAAATTATCAGCTCAGCTCGCTTGGAACCTCAGCCAGATAGGTCCTGGAAGCGGGTGGGATCACCCAATGGAAATCTCTGAACCCACGCCGGGTCGACCTGAGTGGGGCCGAGTCGAGCTCATGGAGAAAGGGCTAAAGTTAGAGAGGCAAAGCTGAGGTGGTGTGGATGTGTGAGGAGGAGTGGTAGTGGATATATCGGACAAAGGGTGTTGAACATGGAGCTGCCAGCGAGGAGGAAAAGAGGAAGACCACAGAGAAGGTTCACAGATTTAGTGAAGGAGGATGCTATTAATTGGGTAAGATGGAGGCAGATGATTCACTGTGGCAACCCCTAAAAAGAGCAGCTCAAAGAAGAGTTAATGTTTTTGATTGAATTAACTTTGTGTTTATTGCTGTGGGATTATTGTGTGTTTATGTTTAGTGTTGTGTAACTGCCAGTGTACTTGTATTATGCAGCTGAGTTGGTTTTTCGTGGCTAAATAATGTTATTCTTGACTTGTTATTTTTTTTGTAGGATATCCAGGTCCCAGTATGCCCGTTATGTAACACCCCGATTCCCATCAAGAGAGGAGAGATGCCTGACATTAAAGTTGGCGAACATATCGACCGGGACTGCAAATCAGACCCTGCACAAAGAAAACGAAAGGTCAGAATAAAACTCTTCACTTTTACTTATTGTGACTCAGAACAAAAAAAGAAATACTAACTTTTTTTTTCCATTCCCTTTTAGATATTTACAAACAAATGTTCTAAAGGTGGCTGTAAACAAAAGGAAATGATCCGAGTGACCTGCGACCAGTGTCATTTAAACTACTGTCTTAAACACCGACACCCATTAGACCATGATTGTAAGACTGATGGCAAACCTCTGTCCAAAGCCGGGTGGGTACAGACTCTGCTGTTCTATCCGAAGTACCACAATTAGGGCCGGTGACTGATATTAGGTTGTGATTTCCTGTAGACATGCTGCTGTAACGAGGGCCCAGGGTGGTGCTGCCTCCTCTGCCTCTGCTTCTCGTTCATCCGGTGCAGGAAACCCCAGACCTGTTTCTAATGGTGTCAGTTCAAACAGGGCTCACAGCACTGGGTGAGTAGTAGCTGTTTTTTTTTTTTTTTTTTAAAAAAACAAATAGTCCGCTTTCCAAATCCGTAACAGCCTTACTGATACATTTTGTGTTTCTGTTCTGTCCAGCTCTCTTCAGCAGATCCCTACTTCTGTTTCAGCACAGAATGTAATCCCACCCTCAGCATCATTTCAAGCTGGCATGGTATTCACATCACTAAGATCACTAGAAATTATTATTTTTTAAATCTCCCTTATAAGAGAAAAAAAGGTGCAGGTAAACATGCTGCTCTGCCGTTTTGGTTGCAGACAGAGGAGCAGGCGTTACAGAGAGCTCTGGAGATGTCTTTGGCTGATTCGAGGCAGACTGTGCAGCCGACCCTCAGGTGAGTCTGCAGCAGCATCATCTCGGACTTCCTGTCATTTCAAACCACTCCCGTCTGCTTTATCTTCAGATCGTGCTTGTTGATTTACAAACTGTAGATTTAACATTAATTAGATGTACTTTTTATGAGTTAAACATTTATTCTTGCACTCTTAATATAAAGCTAAACATGTGTTTTACCAAAATTGAAAAAAACTCTTAACCTATTTGGACAATAATGAACCCAAATGTTCTTAATTCAGATAGCTGTACTTCATACAGCGATTTCTTTAGAGCATTCAGTTTGTAGTTAGGTGTGGCAGAAACAAAACTCTGAATCCACAAAGTCAGATCCAAGGCAGCTGCTTTTAGTGAGTCTTGTAGTGTTGGATATGTTGGATTGTACCCTGGAAGTAAGGGTTATGAGAGTTGACCAAAAGTTTAGCCTGTAATTTCACTTTACCAAACTCCACGGGGCTTAAATATTTAATAATCCTCACATGCATAATGGAAATCTTATTCTACTTGTGAAAATGTTTTAGTTGGCAGATTGCCTTCAAGGAAGACTCTCGAGTTCCAGTCTTCCATATAACTGAGCCAAACTGAAAGCAATTTTAAATGTGATTTCTTAGCCATTCGAATGGCCTAATAATAATAAGAAGCTTCGGTTTGTCTTTATTTTACAGGATGTAAGAACTCTTACAGATTCTTTGTTGACATTTTCTTCTTCAGTTTTGCTTTCAAAGAAAATCAACATAATAAAACAAGCCACTGAAAGGCCTAACGTTTGTTAAAGGAATGCATATCACCCGCCACCTTTCATGCCAAAGCTTTAGACTAAAATTCACTGAGGTATAGCTATTTTTCTGTATGCTGAGGTCAATGAGCTGTAAAGGGTCCACTCCAGTTTCGTTAAAATTCGTTCAGTGATTCATGAGATATTTTTCTAACAGTACAAACAAAGTCGCACACAGACACAAACACCATCTCTTCGCCTTTACCTTTTGTTGGCAGGTGATAAGACTTTATCTGAATGTTCATTTTGATTCAAGTTTCAGTTCTTATTATATTTATTTAGCCTGTAACAAACCCTGGTTGTGGCGTTCATCCCTTGAAATAGCTCCAGTATTTCCAGGGATGAACACAGATGAGTAATGACTGTAATAAGGTGGCACCTAAAATAAACTAAGGTTTCCCAGATGTTTTCATCCAGCTCGTTTTCATCTCAGCCCTCAGGAACAGGAGGACCTGGCTCTCGCTCAGGCTCTCGCTGCCAGCGAAGAAGAATTCAGACGCCAGCAGCAGAGACAACAGGTACCCGGAAAGCTTATGCATCAGTAGCATGCTAACAGGAGCACATGTAGGTACATGGTTGTCTTGGCAACCCTGTCATTTTATGGGGGCCAAAGATGAAAGACTGATCCATGCTAAGTTTTTATTCTGCTGTTGAAAATGCGTGAATGAAACAAACTTTGATTCTAATCTGGTTTTCTTTTTGTTTAGGGGAGGGAGTCCAAACAATCTACCTGCAGCCTTTCTTAATCTCCGAGCACCATTTATGTTTCAAGCTGTGCTAATTATGTCCTAAAAAACGCACATCTGAGATGTCAGAACCCAGGACGGGGGATTTTTACATGAAGAACTACCACATAGCTGAGATAATGCCGCCTTCTACACATAAAAAGCACATCCACTTTTCAGCAGGATCTGTCATTTTTACTGATTAGTTGCTCTTGTAAATATTTTATAAAGCAATCAGAATGAATCTATTATATTGCCACATGTGAATATTGAATAAATTAAAGCTGCTCTTACAGTTTGAGTTTGTCCCTTCATTGCCCTTCTGCTTAAATGTAACAGTGATGAAGCTTTTTATTCAGGCAAATCAGGAAGTCCATCAGGAAATAAATTTATTCAGCTATTTAGCAGAAACTGTCAATGGTTTGAGAAATTAATGCAAGTTTTTCTTTTTTTTGTCCTGCTCTGCTTGTGTGTGTGATCCATCCACAGCTAAGTCTGAATATTTATTATTTTCCCCAACAATAACAGACTTTCACTCACTGGTTTGAAGGTTTTAGCCTTTAGGGCTTCAACAGGAGAGGTCAAGCTGGAACGTTGTCATGAATACAGATCATCAACAGAGAGAGGAGTTTTATTTTATTTTTACTTCATTTCTTAGTTTTACTCAGTTTTTACACTTAAAACTTAGTTTGAGTTAAAAGTTAGTTTAACTCAACCCATCTGAGACAACCAAATTCTTTCAATCATTTGAGTTGAGCTCAAACACCTGAAATATGTGATATTAATTTTAAACTGAGATTAATTAAATCTTAAAAGCTGAATAAAAATAGGTTTTGTTTGCTTGGTTTCCCTCAGTTGTCCCAACATCCAACTCAAAGCTTCGTAGTTCTGTTCATTTAAGAAAACAAACTTAAATAGTTCAGGTTTTATAAACTCTATGCAAACAATGTTTGCAACAACTAAAGCAGTTTATTTTATTATTTTACCCTTTTTTACTTTCAGTAAAGCTGTAGATTACAATCAAAGTAAAATTATGTATTTTTTGTAGTCACATAATTTAATTTAGTGATCTCTCTTTGCTGGTCTAATATTTGTCATAATAGTTAGCTGTTATATATGTCTGATTTATTGATCAAATAAACTATTTTAAATTAAATAAAATCAAAATTGAAACTGAACAGCAGGGGGCAGTAAAACACCATCAATAATCCTGAATTTACTTCCACAGCAGGATCAGTTTGTATTAGAAAAAAATCCATGTTTACCTGAACTGAACTCTGAGTTGTTTTCTTCTGTCATTGAAACATTTCAGCCCTTTTCATCATTTTCTGCTTTTTGCTGCTATTTACACAGAATAAACAGAAGATGAAACATCTGAACTGTTTGACTTCAGAGCTGTGTTATAAACAGACAAACAACAACAAAAAAAAAAAAACAAGTTCTGTGACATTCACTGACCAAAAGCCATTTGCATGAGGATAATTAAAATGCCCACTTTAGGAACAAGCAGCTTTGGAGCATGAACTGTAACCTGCAGCAGCTTTAATGTGTCACAAAAAAAAGTCTAATTAGCTTCATCAGATGTCAGTGATGTGGTTACTTATCATCCTCTGTCAGTAATTATCTGTATATTCAACCACGGCAGCTCCATTGGAAAGTAAATTAATCATCATACAAATAGTATGCAATATTTCCATCAGCGCACATTTAATTATAGCACACAAAACTGCACTTAAGATCTGATCAGTTGTAGCATCTTACTGCATGAATTTACATATTCATGAGCAAAAAGTGATTTCTTTGGACTACAGGAAGCTTACACAGAGCTGCAGCTCATATTTATTTATTTTGTACAGTTTGTGGACTAAGATGCTTAATCTGTGCATTTACTGTATAAGAAACAACATAGTAGGCAACTACGGACAATTTTAGCACATTTTATTGGTGTTTTTTTTTTTCATTTCTTCTGCAATAACTTTATTCCTGTAGTCATCACTACTGGAGGAGCAGTTTCAGCACTGAGTAATGCAGACAAATACAGCAATTTGTCCCTAATTATTTCTGCTTGTTGGTGACTATGAACACATCCACTGATTTCAGTAGTCAGAGATGAAGAGCACAAATTACTTGAAGTTAAAAATGGCTGGAAATTGGATGGTTGCATCACATATTAGACAGAACAGTGTTTCCCTGTAAAAGACGTAGCAGTCATTTGTGGGTTTTGTGGAAACAGGTTATAAATGTAGGAAATCTGCAGTTTTAAAATGACAGAATAACCTTTTTTTGATGATTATAATATGAGGTTGACAAAAATTATAGCCACTGGTTTTCCCAGAACACTCTCAATGACATCATTACATAATAGCTTACCACAAAAAAATCTACCCATTACTGCACTTTTTATACATTATTTCATGATTTGCTCTATTTACAATTCTAAGAAATACTTTAGGATTATGACAAAAGCTAACATGAAAAAAAAGCAGAAATTATCTTTGTGATGTGTTTTAAAGGTCACTCTGTGTGTGACACTCTTGACAGGTTGAAGAAAACTCCTGGTTGCCTCTCTGGCTCCGGCCTTGTCTCTGCAGGTTTCAGTAAAGCTTGTGATGGGGCTGTTTCAGTGTGTAAACTTGACGCGCCGGGCTCTCGTGACAAAACAGCTTCTGCTCAGAGGGCCACACGGAGACGTGATCTCCTCGGCGTCTTTCGGATTTGTTGCAGTGTCATCATTCAACCCTATTTCAACTGAAATGATGTAAAACTAAAGGTCTTAACTTCTTCGGTTCCAAGTTTATAGAGCTGAGTTTCCAGCATGCAGCTGCGTCTCTACCTGCCTCCCTAAGTGCTGCTTTAAATGAATCTGCCCATCTGGTGAGAGACACCAAGGCCAGTGTTAACAATGCCCCCACAAATGCATCATTTCCACATACTGTTGTAAAACATTTTCTGAAGACAGGATTGGCTTTCTGGGTTCTTGGGGAGCTGAGAGAAGCAGTAAATTGTTTTCTTCTTCAGAGTCAGTATGTGGTCAGGTTACTCTGAAAGGAAACCTTGATTCAGGGAACATGTCAGACATGCAGAGTGAGACAGCAGATGGCAAGCTGGGAGCCGCAGGAGTCATTTTGTACCCGCTCACACACCCTAAATGGTTTTATGACTGAGATTTATAGATTCAAATCTGTTCTTTTAACCCTCCTACACTGGAAAAAGTGTGGCCCAGCTTAAATTAAAAAAATTGATGTCCATTTGTTGCATCTAATATATTTGACTTCACAGAATCTAAATAAAGTGGTTTGGTACAACATGACTATTTAATATTGACTCAAACCATATTACTTTACTTGACCCAATATTAATTCTTCACCTTTATCCAAGTTAAATTATTTACATTTTAGTTTTGGAACCAAAC